>NC_090732.1:24290934-24295934 GCF_036898095.1 Palaemon carinicauda | reverse complement strand
ATAGGCTAAATTTTTAATTTCTCTCATGGAAATCGGGAAAAATTTTGTCATGGAACAAACAATGGTCAAGTATGCAAATAATTTCTCTTTTGCTAGAATGCAAGCAAATTCTTGCAAATAAGAAAAACATGTACATTTATACCAATTCTAATCGGTCTTTTTTTATCTCTTCAATCGTTTGATGCGTATTTTCTCCAGGCTCTTAATGCATATTTCCGCTGTGCTCTTAGCACTAGGTCTGTCACTATTGCGAACTGGGGAGAGTTTAGCGCTTCTCCCTGTTAGTGTCTTGGAAATCTGACTGATTACCTGAGTCTCTTCACAGACCTTGCGACCTCCTTTTATATTCCCAAGGGAAAGGAGAGTTGATGTGACCACGGGCTTCAATGGTTTTTCAGCCACTGAAACCTTTGAGCTGGAGAGAATCGAGACTTCTAGAAGCTTATCTTGCATCCGTGATGTCCCGGGAACCGGGTCATTTCTTTGGATGCACATTGACCAGCCACTTTGGGTGCTGCCCACCCCAGCCTCTCGTCCAGGTACATTAATGCCTGAACCATTTCTATGCTTAGTTTTAACGTGACTAAGTCTGCCAATCCTATGAAGATATTTAGGACTGTGTCTAGTCCGACACGTGTCTTTCCTAGGATGTATTTTACTATCTGTAACTTGAATTCTAGATAGGAGGGAAGGGGTGGTTGACTGGAAGTTCCCACAGGACACCTTTTAGGTCTGACAAGACCAAGAACACCCCTATTTGGAACAAGGTCCATATGTTCGGAAGGATTAACATTCTGAACTTGCTGTTTTCTATGAACTTGTTGAGTGGTGACAAGTTCAGAATGACTCAGAGATTTCTTGAGTCCTTCTCGTGAACACAAAACAGCCTTGCCTGGAACTCGATGGACTATAGTTTTCTTACCACCTGTATGCTCTAGAGCTCTCAGGTATACTCCTCCAGGAGGGTTTTGGATTGTATGAGAAGGTAAGGAAATGATAGTGGAGACATTTCTGTTTCCCATCAAATCCCCATCTTGAATAGGCCTTGGACCCAAGGATCGAGGGTCCGATGATCCTGAAGGAACGTTCCTCCTAGCAAAAGCATCTTCATGCTTCGAATAGTCAGTAGGTTTAAACTTTTGACCACCTGCCTGTGGCACCGTGGTCACTGGAATAGTGGGATGTTTTTGAGCAGCCCGGATATTTCCAGCATTTCCCGTCTTCTTTTTAGGTTGGCGACCCACAACCATGGAAGATTTTCTCTTTGAAAGGATGCCCCACTTTTAGAGAAGACTTTTGTTCTCCATGGTGGCGTTCTTAATCACTTTCCTAACTACCACGTGTGGGAAGATGTCTTTACCCCAGATGTTGGAAGATATTAGCATCCTTGTTTCGTGTTTCACTGTTGCAGCAGCGAACACAAACTCTCTACATGCTCTCCTAGCCTTCATAAAGGTGTAAAGGTCCTTCACTAAGTTAGCCATATGCATTTTGGCTAGGACCATGAGCATTTCTGGGGTATTTTGGTAGGTTGAACACAACTCTATGTAGTTTTGTAGAGAAAGGGAGGCTGCAAGTCTCCCCTTTGTCTCTTGCTCATTATATAAGAGCAACTCAGATAATTTAGGGAGACATTCATTAGATTGTCGACTTGCGACATCCGCGTCTAATCTTCCTACTTAAAAGGTTAAATGGACTTCCTTCCAGTCCTTTTCCTGTCTGGGAAAAGATGGTGACAGAGGCTTGCACCCCTCAAGTGCAGGACATGGCTTACCCGCCTCCACTGCTTTGGCAACAGATGTAAATGCCTTCCCCATAAAGGGGAATGAGATTGAAGTAGGAGCAAGAAAGGAAGGGTGTCTGTTATTCAGTGAGAATACCTTCGACTCTGAATAACCCGCCTTTTTCAGGATACCTGAGAGGATAGCCTGTGCCTTATCATGGTCGAGAATCATAACTTACTTTGATTCCGTTCCTTTTCTTAACTTTGGTTTATACCTCAGTCGAACCAAACAATTAGGGAAAGCATCAAAGCTTGGCCAAAATTGAATTTTGTCCAAAGGAACAGCACCCATTTACTCTGAGATGTAGAGTTTGCCATTTAAAATCGACATCAGCTCCGCAAACCTACAGGGATTGGTTTTGGAGCATGTTGGTAGGTCTTGATCCATGGGTCGTTTGAATGACCCTTGGGAAGCGACAAGAGAAGCTTTGCGAGGCTCTATCTTGCGTTTTACTTCCTGTTTTTTGTCTTGTTTGCGAAAGCTCTCTATTTAATTATTCAGTTGGATACATAATTGTTCCATTCTATCTAATAGAGGGGTAGAAGACGAAGATGTTGACGTCGATGGCTCTAGAGCCGGCATAGGCGGAGGAAATTCCAACGCGACATTTTCCTCTTCTACCCTGTGGCACTTCTTGCCCTCATTCCCAAAGGTTATCTGGCCGTCAGGAGATGTAGTTGGTGCCTGAGGCACTACTATTTCCTTACTTGCTTTCGGAAATAGTAGTTTACGCATCCTATCATTAGGTAGGTAAGGTCCCGGAGAGATTTTCTGGAAGCCTCTCACCTAGCTGCGTAATTTGTATTAGGCTGTATCCCTAGTCTCCGTAGATTTGGGATTCTCGAAACCTTCGGACATTAATGTCCGACATATATTGCAAACCTGCGGGTTCCAATAATGTAGGGACCCGGAAAAAATATTGCAGCGGGCATGAAACATGCAAGTATTATGACCGTAAAAATACTTACTCTTGGCCTTGCAGAAGAATGCTGCACAAGGTATCTGGTGTTCCTCCTGTAAAGAAAGGAAAACCGAATGAGTATACAAAGGATTATCTCCCTGATAATCAACATGCAAAGGTCATCTATGACAGAATAGCTTAAGATAGTAAGCTATAGAGGGATAGTAGGAGACACATACTTGTGTACCCCATAAGCAAATGCTGTTACCTCCCCTCGGTATTAACTATATGGAGATTCCTCTATCAAGGAACTCCAAGTAGAAGGGCGCTTACCCCTAGGGGTAGAGAAGTACTAATTCACTGTCCCTTTTTATTGTTAATACTGTGGTTTCAGGATGACTAATTCTCAATCAGAATATTGAAGAAATATTATTCTTTCGAAATAGGAGCAGTACCAGCAGAATGCTCGCACAAGGGTACCCACGGTATGTTGGAAATTACTACTGTATAATGGTACTGTAGTTTTCTATTTGCAGTAAGTCTATATTGCAAATTACTGGCTATTGTACAGACAGGTATTGTAGTTCAGTCAGTATGCTGCCTTTGTAGCAGCATTTGACAGTACGGTCCAGCTGGCATGAAGCCGCCTGGACTAGGGAAAATAAAGACATATATTTGTGTATCCCACTCAGCCTATTTGCCGTAGCCTTCCTTACAATATTAAATTATAGAGTTTTCTGATCAGGGAGACTCAAGGATAAAGGTTCTACCCTTTAAGGGTTAGGAGTGTATCACCCCTGCCTTGAAGCTATTTAATATTGTAGGATATTCAGGATAATGATTTCTAATCAGGATATTGAAGAAATTATATTCATTCAATATGGGATTGGGTTCAGCAAATGCCCGTGTAGGGATATCCAAGATATATTTGAAATAACTACAAGAATAAAATATATAGTAGTTTTCTATCTGCAGTATATTCTGTACTGCATATATACTGGCTACCTGTATAACATATACTGTAGTTCAGCCGGCATATTGCCGGCAACGCTAGGTCTTGCCAGCATATCTAGTATGCTAGCTAGAGAGAGAGAGATAGCATGGAGTAAAGGCTACTCCTTTACTGTGTATGTATACAGTAATTAATGATGTAAAAGTATGATTTTACTGCCTTTCTCCAGAAAGAAGGTTTTAATGGAAGGGAAGAATGTACCATTCAGGCTTCCATCCAGCTACAGTACTATTGCCGGTAAGGCAGGCTAGCCTACGGCAGTATCAGTACAGTCGGTGTGCTGCCATCTGAGTTAGCACTTATCTGCGCCGGCCTGGCCGGCGGTATTCCGGCAACAGAACCTCTGGATAGCAGTCCAAAGGAGAACTGAAGAACCTTGGGGACAGAAAGGACTTCCCAATCACAGCCATTATGGCTGCCGGCAGCCGCCAGTTACCGGCAGCCATCTTGACTGCCGGCAGTCATCAGCTACCAGCAGAGAACATAATTGCCGACAGATGATGTGGCTGCAAGCAGTATGCATTACCGCCAGCCACCATCATGGTCACCGGCAGTTAAAAGACATATGGTTACTGACATTCAACATGGCTGCTGACAGTTGTCATGGCAGCCTGCAGCTAGGATAGCCACCGGCAGCCGGACAGAGGTCTTAGAGAGGGAGTCTGGCCGGCTCCGGCAACCCACCGGCGACGGTAAGGTTGCAAGATGCCGGGCCAATGAAAGACAATGGCTCGGCCATCAAAAGTGGACAGAGGGGTATGAAACAAGGTCCTGTATAGCGTGTGAAAGGAACTGGCAAAATTGTCAGTCCTACCACCTCTTAAAAGAAACTCTGTTTCAGTATCGGCAGAATCTCAGGTGACAGGAGAGTCTCAGTTCTCCAACCTAGAAAATGCCGATACAGTTAAGGGGATGGCAACATTGCCATCTCCTCTCAACAAGGGAGAAACAGAGTTCCAGTGCTGCGCCATCCAGGCAAAAGAAGAATACTACTCTTCAGCCTAGGGGACGGCGGCACAGGACTAGTCTTCTAGTCGCAAGGACAAGATGGTATCCTACCACTACTTCAAGTGCGGCTAGGGAGGGCTAGCCTCCAATACCGGCAGCCTAGCCAGCAGGGGAATGATGGTATCCTACAACCCGTTCACCCTGCCGAGAGGTCGCCGACATATCACTAAATACTCTGAGATTCTGACTGAATCCCAAAACCTGCTGGTATACCACAACCAGCGGTTTAAGGGGAGAGACAGTAAAAACCCTACGCTAGTCATGTCTGAATAAAATTCATGGCACGGCCACTAGG
>NC_090732.1:24243434-24273434 GCF_036898095.1 Palaemon carinicauda | reverse complement strand
AAAAAGTAATTTCTTTTGCCCCTCAGAAACCATAATTTATTCTAAAACTCCATTGAGATTACTTGGCCAAAGTTTTTCCCAATAAATGTTGGTTAACGTTTGATATCTTTGCAGCTAAATGCAGCAACTTTGTTTGAGAGGAAGTTTCTCTGTTGATGTTTAAACTGTATTTATGAAAATCATTTGCTTACCAGAGTTTATTGTCTTCATATAAAAAGGAAATAACAGTACCTACTTGTTTATTATCATCATTATCATTATTACTAGCCAAGCTAAAACCCTAGTTGGAAAAGCAAGGTGCTATAAGACCAAGAACTCCATCAGGGGAAAAATTGTACAGTGAGGAAAGGAAACAAGGAAATAAATAAACAAGAAATAATGAACAATTAAAATAAAATACTTGAAAAAAAAAACGTTAACAACAGATCATTCATACATAAATATATATAACTATAAAACGAGTAAATTAGTATCCATTACCTTTGTATATGATATGTAATAACAATTGTTTGATATTTTATTGTTAGCAGTTTTTACGACATTCAATATTAGGTATTAAGAAAATAAAACTCCATAGACCTTAAGTAAAACAAATAATACTTTTTTATCTTTTCTAATTTCATTACCAATCGTTATTGTAATGAGTTGAACAGTGACTTTTTAACTATATATAACATAAATTTTCAAAGAAAAATAGTATTTAAAAGATTTTCTTTATCTTATATGATCATCAACACGAAAGGTTATTTCAACAAAGAATCAAGTAATGTACTTCCTAGAACCTAACTCTTATCTTATTCTATTCGCATTTATCTGACCTTTTACTATAGAATTTATACACAATGAGATAAATTCTCAGTTATATTTAAAGATTTTCAAAATAAAGGATAATGTGATTATTTACTGAGGATTTTAAAAAGACTAATAATAAATGTTATTACAAAAAATTTTACAAACTATGAAATTAGTGATTATTGATAAGCTATTAGGAAACATATAATGATGATTGTGGAATTTTAAAACACCTTTTTCGGAACACTGATAATTATATATATATATATATATATATATATATATATATATATATATATATATATATATATATATTTATATATTTATATATATATATATACATATATATATATATATATATATATATATATATATATATATATATATATATATATACATATATATATATACATATATATACATATATATACATATATATATATATATATATATATATATATATATATATATATATATATATATACATATATATATATATATACATATATATAAAGATATAAATATACTGTATATATATATACATATATATATATATATATATATATATATATATGTATATATATATATATATATATATATATATATATATATATATATTTATATATGTATGTATGTATGTATACCTTTCTAAGTGGGGATATCGTAAAGAGGTGAAAATCTTTGTGTATCGCTAAGATCAACAAAGCTAGGACCACCAAAACTAGGTTGGTTTGCTTTGATCACACTAAAGTCTCTTATCATCAACAATCTGTCTGCAGAGGCCAGCGTGGAGATGAAAGTGGATAAAGCCCACACGTACAGTCGACCCCTGTGTGTGTGCGTGTTAATCCATATGTATATGTACAACAACCTACAGAAAATGCAGCCGTTTCTAGACCATTGCAGGAAAAGGGCCTCAGATATGTCTATCCGTGTCAGGGATTAGACCCGTTTTCATCACCACGCTGGTCACTGTAGATTGGTAATGGTGAAGGTGTGTGTGTTTTTACTTATAACAATTTAAATGTGAAATATCTGTCGATTTAAAAGTTATTCGTCATAGGTAGAGCTATAAAGAACGTTCTGCTTAAAAAGAAAAAAAAAAAGATAACTAGATTCAAGTTAAATAAAGGAGTTTAATACCCGAGCCACTATCTAAAGAAAGAATTATGGATCATAATACAGACAGGGGTGTTCCCTGAGATAAGAACACGAGGAACGAAAGAGAGTTCCTTATCTACAATCTCAGAGACAGAGAATCTAATTATAGAGGAATGCAGTTTTATAATACGAAAGATTCACCTTAACCCTTCCATGCCAGATAACATACGGTCTATCTGCAATAAAAATCTTGAATTATGGAATTTATAAGGTTGTTAAGATTATCAATTATAATAAAGTTCTTACAAAATAAATTACAACCGCTTTAATGGTTGAAAATATGACTGCATACCAATTTGTAGTTTGAACATCCATAGGCTAAAGTTTATTCATAACGCGACTGCATTGCATAGGGTTAGGCCAATTGCTCTTGTGTTCTTTATAGTTAACTTAGGATAAGACACAAGAAATTATAATTTTATGGAATAGGTTAAAGAAATAAAAAAAAAATAATCCACGCATATTTTAGTAATGAAGTCAGGGAAGTTATCGGCTGAATGGTCTTATTTAGAATTTCCTTTGTATATTCTTTCACGCAATGAAGACCGTAAACACAAGGTACAAAATCGTTGGGAAACCTTTAAAAATTTAGATATTACAAAGCTGGAGAATTTCAGGACATTCAATGAGCTTTATATATCAATTATTCAAATACCTGCACAGTGTACACGAGTATCTTCAGTAATCGGCAATGCAGGTAGCTGGGAAATCCACAAATATTTTCAAACTAAATAAGTATCTCTAATAGCAAAGCCTTTTGAATCATATTACCAGAAGGTTTAGGATAAAACTATGTTGATGTTGAACTGTATTATGGAGATTCTGGTTGAAAAAGGAATCTTTTGATTATAATATTTCTTAAAGTTTAAATCAAATATCTCTTCCTTCTACCCTTGTTCTTAGTATCATCTGAGTAGTAGTAATATCTGAACAACAAAATCATATACGTACTCACACAAGCGCACACACGTATACACACACACATATATATATATACATATATATATATATATATATATATATATATATATATATATATATATATATATATATATTTATATATATATATGCATATATATAAATTTATATATATATATATATATATATATATATATATTCATATATATAAATATATACATACATATATATATATATATATATATATATATATATATATATATATATATATGTATATATATACATTCATATATATATATATATATATATATATATAGAGAGAGAGAGAGAGAGAGAGAGAGAGAGAGAGAGAGAGAGAGAGAGAGAGAGAGAGAGAGAGATATTTATTTATATACATATAATATATATATATATATATATATATATATATATATATATATATATATATATATATATATATATATATATATATGTGTGTGTGTGTGTGTGTGTGTGTGTGTGTCTGTGTATGTATGTGTTATGCATACAAACACACGCACACACACATGCACACACACACACACACACACACACACACATATATATATATATATATATATATATATATATATATATATATATATATATATATATATATATATATATATATATATATATTTATATATGTGTGTGTGGTTGCATATGTGTGTGCACTTGAGTGTGCGTGTGAAATTTATCACTATTACTCGGGATTTTCTTATATTATTATATATGTTATCAGTATCAATTAATATTATCATTACCTAAGCTACAACCCTAGTTGGAAAAGCATGATTCTATAACCCGAAGGGTTCCAACAAGGAAAAATAGCGCAGTGACGAAAGCAAATAAGGAGATAAATAAACAACGAGAGAAGTGATGTACAATTAATATAGATTATTTTAAGATTAGTAGGAACATTAAAATAGATCTTTCATATATAAACGTGAGAAAAAATACAAGAAGAGAATGAAGATAGAATAGCGTGCACGAGTGCACCATTAAACAAGAGAACTCTACCCCAAGACAGGGTAAAGAGGCTATGGCAGTTTCGAAGAATTGAGAACAATGGTTTAATTTCAGAGTACCCCTCTCCTAGAAGAGCTGCTTACCATAACTAAAGAGACTCTCTTACCCTTACTAAGAGGAAAGTAGCCTTTGAGCAATTACAGTGCAGTAGTTAACCCCTTGAGCCAGGAAGAATTGTTTGGTAATCACAGCAAAGTCAGGTGAATGAGGACAGAGGAGAATGTGGAAAGAATAGGGCAGACTATTCTGTGTATGTGTAGACAAAGGAAAAATGATCCGTAATCAGAGATATGGATCCAATGTAGTACTTTGAAATAGTAGTTGTTCTTATTTAGGAACACAAGTGGAAATCTAAAATACAGCATGTCGAAAAAATGCTCTTGTGCGGATCTGCAGAGGGAATGAACAGAAAGTGGATAGGGTATGAATTTTGTGAGAAGATTTTCCACAAAAAATTTATCTCTATAGACACTAACACCAATGATGAATATCTAGAAAAAAATTAAATGGTTTTGCCATGAGTGTGTAAATGAAGCTAAAATTGCCGTGATGAAAGGGTCGAAAATGGAAAAGGAATTATAGAAGAGACTTAGCGAAAGAAGTACATGAAAAAAGAATTGCTGAATTGGAATACCACCTTACTATGCTCACCGTTAACTCAGAAAATTCTACCCAGGCTACTGAAGCATAAACAAATGTTCTTACTGAGAAGGATGATAAACTAGTGAAGAATATTGAATTAGTTAAATTAACACTTCAAACACTAATGAACCCCAAAAACATGAGAAAATTATATATGCTGAAAAGGTTGAAAAAAATACTCGTAATTAAATCAAAACAAACATTAATTAGAATCACTGACAAGAGAAATTAAGTCGATAAAACACTAGTGGTTATAACAATTCTTAATACGAGGTCAGCTTCAAATGAAAATGTATATTTTGCTGATGAAAAGAGTAGAGAAGAAGCAGTAAATGGGATTCGAACAACAGTTGCTAATACTGAAAAGAGGAAGATTAGAAATTAAAACCTAAAATAATGATATATATCGTATACATTGAGGAAGAGGCTGAAAAAGAATTGCTGCCTAGACCAGATTCAAAATATAGAATAGAAGATAAGTCTGTGATTCGAGAAAAGCGCTGCAGGGACGTAGGGGTGTTCTTCGGGTGGTTGGAGGGGGAGAGGGGCTAAAGTTTGAAAAGGCTCTGATTATGGGGGTTCTGATGAGTTGATTTAAACTCTAAGAAAAGATTCCTGAATTCGACAGGTATATGCATAGTGGACTTGAAAGGAAGTTATATCTCTCTCGATAGCTTGATTGATAAAGTCGTCCATACAGACATTGTTTCGGCCCAGGGCATAGGTTCGAATCCTTGCGAAGAAAGATGCACTTATCATAAATGACTTTTCAGTGGATATAAATTGCCAAAGGTAGAATCTGACATTAAATGTCATCGTGGTTGATATTTCATTGATTTAAATAACGAGTTCTAGTTAAACATATTCAACAAAATATGTATATATATATATATATATATATATATATATATATATATATATATATATTTTATATATATATAAATATATATATATATATATATATATATATATATATATATATATATATATATATATATATATATATATATATATATATATATATATATATATATATATATATATATATATATATATAATATATATATATATATATATATATATATATATATATATATATATATGTACATATATATATATATATATATATATATATATATATATATATATATATATTATATATAGATATATATTTGTATATATATATATATATATATATATATATATATATATACATATATATACATATATATAAAATATATATATATATATATATATATTATATATATATATATATATATATATATATATATATATATATATATATAAAATATATATATTGTATAGAGATATATATTTGTATATATATATATATATATATGTATATATATATATATATATATATATATATATATATGTGTGTGTATATATTTATGTAATAATTAGAATAGTAATATTACATGTTTAAAACAAATGACGTAATATGTCATGTTGGTTGGAAGAGCTGGCCGTGAGATTTGCTATGGTCAACTCAAATTGTAAACAGGATGTAAGATGCTAAGTTGTCATTCTTTCTTAGTGTCAACACATTGTCTCTTCGTGTGAAAGTTTGTGACGTCACCGGATGCAGGTGTCTTCCGATTCCGTCACTTAGCCAAATTAAAGCAAGTGTACGATATTTGGGATATCAGTAATTTGTTCAGTTCATATCAAAACTTCACCAGAATTGGTCATGTGGACCAACACAGCTTCCTCCAGTGATGGAGATGTTTAACTCAGTTGTTATTCACAATAAAACTTAAAAACTACTAAAATGTGTTCAGTAAACCATTCAAATACATTTGAAAACAACTCATACTCAAATGTGTGCTTAAGACAGTAGCACACCAATAAATGGTGGCAGCGATTAAACTCAAAGACAGCGGTTAAACTCTAAGAATTAGAGAAATATCTTCAAGACTTCAAAATAAATAGCTGTAAAACCAGAGATATATCTTCAAGACTTCAACATAAAAGCTGTGAAACCAGAGAATGATCTTCAAGACTTCAAAATAAAACTATCTACAAGAATCTACAATTTTGACTAAGTCCAACGAAAATGCTAACACCAACATATGTTAGTATACAAATAGAATCTTCAATCAACATCCTAGGAAACCCAAGGACTGGCATTCAACTATTGCAAAACATATCCAGGAAGACCTACATTCTACAAGAAACTAGAACGAGACATCGCTAACAAAACATCAAGAGAGAGAGAGAGAGAGACGACTCGACTTCATATATAAGCTAAGTACAGAGATTTTGTATTCATTTCAGTTTGTGCAGTGAAGTGTAGTTATCACAAGTCGTTAGTCAATTATTACTGGGGTGAGTGAATTCCTAAACTTTGTTATAAGAAACTCCGAATTCTCATTTAGAATTTTTCTTTCTTTGTGCTAATTCCTTTTTCTTTCATAAACTCTTGGGGGGAAATGTATTGGGATTAGTAACATTGTTGGGGGAATTTTATTATACATATGCGTTTACGCAGTGGGCGTCTGTACTCATATAGATATTTTGATAGGATTGAAAGGGGTCAAAGAGATAGAAAAAAAAAGAATACAGCAGTCATGGCTCCTCCTGTCAGCCCTACCCCTGGACCTAGTGGTGTAGGCCAGGCTAATCCTCCTCCAATTGTGACGCTTGTAAATGCCAGGTCAGCAATCCTTCCTTTTCAAGGCCGTGTCAACGGGTTCTTGCCACAAAATGTGGAGTCATGGATTTCATCCGTTGATGCCCATTTAAATGCCAAACAAATCGTAGATCCTTTTGTACAATTACAAGAAGCTAAAAGTTTTATAGATTTTTCTAAGGGGGATGCGAGTGCGTATTTAAGAGGTGTTTCATTTCAGGAAGCAGTTACTTGGGATGATTTCAAAGTTAGGTTACGCGCGATCTATGGGGGTGAGGAAGCTTTGGATGTAGTGTTAACGTTACGAAATACACTTAATCAAGCCACTATGAATCGGCTTAATGTTGTTGAGAGAGCAGCTCTCATAGCTGATAGGCTTAACGAATATCAGGACATTTTAGGTAATTCCACTTGGGTTACTAACGATAATATCTCCGTGAAAGATTTTTTACGATTAATGTATTTAACTTGCATGACACTTATGTTGCCTGAAGCTTTAGTGCGGTGCTTTGATAAGAAGTTAATGCCTGCAAGTACGGAATTGGATGTCTATAAACAGATAAAGAAGCACATGTCCAAGTGTCCAGATCTCGATCCCGTGTTAACTCAAGTTTTTGCTAAGAATGAAACAAAACCACAAACAGTGAACGTAATTAATAATCCAGTAGCGGGAGTGACGTGTTACAACTGCAAACGTCAAGGTCACATAAGCGCAGACTGTAGAACGAAATTTTGTTCAGTTCACAACACAGGATCACATTCTTATAGTCAATGTTACGCGCGTAAGACACAACAATATCCTAGAAATACACAGTCAATTCCACAGTCAGTTCCATATGGAAATAAAAAGAAAAATCCTCATTTTAACAATAAGAAGAAACAACAAAATGTCAATGCAGTTCAGAGTCCGAAACAAACAAACACTTCTTCAAATATCGCTGAGCCTGGGCCGTCAAACCAGACCTCGCAAAGTCAGCCTAATTTTCAGAATGTGCAGAGCAAAGCAAATACCACATAGTTAACTCTAGAGGGGAAGAGAGTGATGTTGGGTCAAGGTCATTTATGTCAACATCAATAGTAATGAATAATCAATTTAATGTTTTATCAGATAATTGTGAGACAATAGATTTTCCTATGAAACACACGGCCGAATTAAGTAAAACAGTGCATGCTCCCGTAGATTTGCAACGAATTCATACAATAATAAGCCAAAATGAGTTACGGCCAACCTTATATGCTGTAAATTTAGAACACAAATCCTTTACGTTATTTTTTGACTCTGGTAGTCCACGTAATATTATGGATTTGAAGACGCATCATTTGTTGTTTTCGAACTTTCCGATTGAAAAATCAGGAATCAGACTTTCAGGTATAGGAAATAGTGAATTAAACGTCATAGGCATAACTCATATTCAGTTCAGAGTCGGTAATCGCACGTTTGCCGATACATTTGTTGTTGTGAAAAACATTAATATGTATCCAGCTGTAATTATAGGATACCCATCTATGGGAAATCAAAACATTATCTTAGCTCCTGCAAAGCACGGCGTGTATATCAAAGGGAAATTCTATAAGTCTTCTAATACTTTAAAGTCAGTTTTGGATAAAAAGGAGACGACAAATGTAACCGTAACGTACGTTGAAGAACCAATAACTTGTCTCACTAATAAAGAAATAATATACGCGACCCAGCAGAATTCTCGTTCACCCGTAATATCATCTTGCACGCAATATATCGAACCAAACATACCTTCGAATTTAATAGTGCAAATAAAGAAAACATTACCGGGATCTGAAATATTAATCCTTTCCGATACTTTGAAAACCAACGGATTGTCTGTCACACAAGCTATTTATACAGTAGGCTCACATCAGCAATGTAATATCGAAGTCTGTAATCATTTGAATAACACTTTAGTAATTCACAAAAATCAACATATCTTGGATGTAGAAGTTTATAAACATCGTATTCTTACCGTTGCTGAAATCAATCACTCTCAATCAGTTGCGGATGAATCCCTTTTACGATCTATTAAAAATAAAATCAGTAAGGACATTCAAGACGAAGAAATTCAGCAGAAAATTTTTGAACTTTTAAATAAATATACAGATGTCTTTTCCACTACGGATGGATCCTTAGGAAAAACAGATGTGATCGAGCATCAAATAAGGTTAAAAGACAAACAGAAAATTATATATGTACCCTCGTACAGACTCCCTATGAAATTCCAGAATGAAATAAATGATGAAGTAGGTAAAATGTTAGAGGAAGGAGTCATTAGAAAATCAAATAGCCCTTATAATTTTCCTTTAATAGTTGTACCGAAAAAAGATCGAACATGGCGTATCTGCGTCGACTTTCGTCGTCTAAACGAGGAAACGATCCCTGATCGATTCCCAGTGCCATGTACTGACGATATTTTGTCTTTGTTAGGTCAGAATAAATATTTTACCAGCTTGGACTTACTTAAAGGCTTTCACCAGATATCATTAGAAGAAGATAGTATCCCATACACAGCCTTCAGCACAGCCAGGGGACATTATGAATTTTTACGGATGCCTTTTGGTTTACGTTGTGCTCCTATAACATTTACAAGAATGATTAACATAGTGTTTGGAGACTTGTTAGGGGATATATTGCATGCCTATATGGATGATCTTGTAATCTTTTCCAACACCTTAGAGGAACATCTACGTAAGTTAGAACTAGTACTACAGAGATTAAGACAACATAACTTAAGGGTAAAGATTAGTAAGTGTGAATTTTTCAAAACAGAATTAATATATTTGGGTTTCATGGTGTCAAGCCAAGGTCTTAAAGTAGTCCATGATAAGGTGTCGGCTATACGTAATTTTCCCATACCTACTAATGTCAAGGGAATACAGCAATTTCTGGGTTGTAGTGGATATTACAGGCGTTTTATACGCAACTATTCAATAATAGCCGCTCCTTTAACTGATCTTACGAAGAAGGGCGTAGATTTCATATGGTCTGAGCAACATCAACAGGCGTTTAATACTTTGAAAGATGAACTGTGTAGTTCTCCTATCTTAAAATTTCCTGACTTCGGTAAGGAATTCTTCATTGCAACAGACGCCTCAGACTTAGGAGTAGGAGGGGTATTGCTTCAGCAATATGATAAACAGTTTTTCCCGATAGCTTTCTATTCTCGAAAATTGAGAACTTCCGAAAGTAAGTATGCAGTAATAGACAAGGAAGGACTAGCTATTGTTAATTCGCTAGTGCATTTTAAGTTCATAATTTACGGTTATCCCGTTAAGGTTCTTACTGACCATAAACCACTAACAGAGTTCTTTAAAGGCTTCAATCACAGCCCTAAACGAACTCGGTGGCATTTAATCATTCAAGATTTTGGCGCAAGAATCGGGTATTTACCTGGGAAAGCAAATATCATTGCGGATGCATTATCACGCAACCCCGTGTCATCTTGTACGGAGTCTTTAGCTGAATTAATAGATATATCAACATCCATGCCTATTGTAAAAACAATATCTGAACAAGAAGATTTAGGCTGGAGTGCTGAATTGTTACAGACTGAGCAAAGAAAAGATCAGAAAATAGAAACAATTATAAATGCTTTGAAAGGCAATCATAAAGAAAAAGAATATATAAAGTATAAGCAGCAGAATTATGTAATCAAAGATAATATTCTGTGTAGGACTGTGACAAGGAAAACCCGCAATACACCACATGTAACTAACGACCAGGTAGTAGTACCAAACTCACTTGTTTCCACTGTCCTGAATTGGTTGCATTCAAATCCATTACATGGACACCCTGGGTTCTCATTAATGTCACAGAAAGCCAAATCATTGTTTTATTGGCATACAATGCTTACAGATATAAAAAGACACATAGCTAATTGTCGCACATGTCAGGAAAACAAAGGGCATACGAAAACACCTGTTAGCTTAGGAGCTTATCCTGTTCCCAATCAACCCTTTGAAAGAATACATTTAGATTTGTTAACAGGATTTTACGATGCTTTAACTCGATATACAGAACTAATAGCGCTTAAAACTAAAACTGCGATTGAATGCGCTAGGAAGTTTTACGAGTGTTACATTTGTAAACATGGAATTCCACACATGATAATCTCAGACTCGGGTGGTGAATTTAATAATCACTTTCTTATCTCATTGTGTGAATTCCTCAACATAAAGAAGGTTAATACCATGATATATCACCCAGAGTCGAATGGGCTAGTGGAAAGAGCAAATAGGAAGATATTAAATATATTAAGGGTAACACTAGGGGGATCAGACCCCAACTGGGATATTGCAATACCGGCGGCACTGAGTACTCTGAATCATTCATATCATATATCAATTAAAATGTCACCGCATGAAGCATTGTATGGTACCCCAGTTAGAACACCTTTCCATGTATTAACGCCTACAACTAATCTATCAAATCCTTTAAAAGAATGTATAAATGCAAGTATAAGTCGATATGATATCCTTCGAAAGAATTTAGAAGAATCACAAATCATAATGAAAAGGAATCATGATAAAATAGCGAAACCAACTAAAACATATACCGTGGGTGATAACATCTATATTCAAATCAATGTCAGAAAAGGGCTCAACTATAAACTAACACCTAAGTTTGAAGGCCCATTTAACATTTTGGAAACATTAACGGCCAATAGGTTTAGAATTCAAAACGTAGCCCAACCCACGGATGAGAGAATAGTACCATTGTCTCACATAAGAAATTAAAAAGAAGTGAGGAAAAATTTTAATTTTTGTAACTAAAAAGTTTTCTTTTTAATACAGGAGTAATTACATATATTTTTTCTCGTTACAGGTTTCCAAGATGAATTTTTTGTTGTTGGGAGTGATATTGTTCGCTCAGACATTTTTTTCGTATGGGATGAGTTCTAAGACTAAGAATATATATTTTAAATATGGCAATATAGTTGAAAGACAAGAAGACATTTTTATTACATCAACCAACGTAATTGTCGAAGTGCATATGCAAGCAATTTTTCTTCAAGAGAATGATGTCACTAGCTTAAGAACCGCCATTTCAAGGTTTTCTGCATCATTGGATGAGTTGCATAGGAGACATTTTCATTTGACTACTAAGAGTTTGCTTGGATCAACATTAAAAGTTGCAGAGATGCTATCTGATGACTTGAAAAATAAGACTGGAGAGACAGGATCTTTGGCTTATGACCTTTTGATGTGGACTGTAGGACACGAACAAAAAGAAAGACGGAATCCGTTCGTTTATGCTGCATTAAGCATCTTTGGGTCTGTTGCAAGTTTAGGTTTAGGACTTTCCAATCGTCTTAAAATTAGTAATCAAAATAAGAAAATTGAGTTCTTGACTCATAAAGATGAATTGATTATGTCAGAACTAAGGGATCAGTTAGCTTCAATCAATAAAATTATGGATTTGTTAAATGAACATTCAGATAATATCGTTCAAATTATGGAAGTACAGGATTTGTTAGCAACATTAACGTATTATGATTCAAAGATAGATCACATACATAACAGAATTGCACATTTCATTGAGAAATCCAAGGATTATGTAGAAGCTATCACGTTAGCAACTAAAGGTGTATTGTCGCCCCATTTGTTGCCTATACGTTACTTAAAATTAGTTCTGGAGAACACTAGGGATAAACTAGGCTATGTTCCTTTGTTAGACGAACATAGGTTAGAATTTTATTACAGCCTAATTACAGTAAACGTAGATAATAACAAGGTTAGGATTACAATTCCCTTTGATTCTTCTGATGCCTGGCAATCTTACAGGATATCACCATTTCCGACTTTCATGACGAATCACTCAAATCCAGTAATATCCAGTTTGACAGGACACGTATTGATTTCCCCAGACAAGGAAACATATACGGTCATTGAAGACTTAAATCAATTAACTCACTGTTCAGACGCAATGGATAGAAAAATATGTACAGCTGACTCATTTGAATTCCGTAAAAACTTGATGGATTCATGCGAGTTAGGTATAGTGCTAGACGGTGCTCTCTCCCATACAAGTGAAAATTGTCTGGATAAGCTTTATCCCTTTGACAATAAAGAATTCAATTGCAGACTAAATAATGGCTCGTGGATACGATACGACAAGGACGGCTTCAATGTATCATGCCCTGACGGATCCACATCCTTCAACCACATCTTCGTCGCAGCAGATGGCTGTATCGGGACTTCCCCGAATTCCATGGTGACTGGCCTACGGACAATCATCAGAGAACGTGCTTACTTCGCGAACTTCACGTGGACCTCTACAACGCCCGCACTTCCTCTCCCCAATAAAGGAAGTGTGGCGAAACGCTTAATGAAATTTACCGAAAAGGACCACCTGTCGCCGACTTACAAAGAGATTCTTCACCCTATATTACTAGCAGGTTTATTTGTAACGGCGTTAATTTTTATCGCCGTGAACATCCTTGTTTGGCGTAGGTTACGGCACAGCAAGCAGCTACAAAGGAACGAGTTGAATAGCCCTGACAATACCCCTTACCTGATCCAGTTCAAAGCTGTATGAGTGGCCACCTCATTCGCTAAGGGAGTAATTTGTCAGGATGATGTTTGTATGAAAAGCTGATTAGTACGATAGTAATATGTAATTAAAGAAATTCTCTACATTTGCATTGTTAAAAATACATTTAAAATAACATTTAAAAAAATAAATAAAATAAAAAAGGATATAAATCATTTTTTTCTCTCGGCATCTAATAAAAATATATAAGCCGGAATGTTAAAAAAGAAAAGAGAAAAAAAAAAAAAAAAAAATATATAAGATATATAACAGAATCTATGGGCATCTAATAAAATGTATCAGCCCTATATATATATATGTACGAAACCGTGGTACGTGTACGTACCAGGAATTCGTATTTGTGCACTAAAAATTGAGTATCTTGTTTCTGACAAAGGTAACAATTATTCTTTATCAAGTTACCGAATCATTTGTAAGTCAGAATTTGTTTTGTTTTTTGGTACCATGTAATCATTTGCTAGCAATGTACCATATATATGATCTTGGTTTTATCATGCATTTTTCTTTTTGCTTTGGTAATATCTTTTTTGTATGCATTATTGTTATTAATTTTGATGTGCCTATTTGGACATTCGTCCTCAGTTGGATATAGCTAGTTTTGAGCAATGAATGATACGTATGTCCAGTCACACCTAATAACCCTGTTTCGGCTTGTTGTTAAATTTTTGTAAAAAAAAAATTGAGATAGCTGGCCGAGCTTATGTAATAATTAGAATAGTAATATTACATGTTTAAAACAAATGACGTAATATGTCATGTTGGTTGGAAGAGCTGGCCGTGAGATTTGCTATGGTCAACTCAAATTGTAAACAGGATGTAAGATGCTAAGTTGTCATTCTTTCTTAGTGTCAACACATTGTCTCTTCGTGTGAAAGTTTGTGACGTCACCGGATGCAGGTGTCTTCCGATTCCGTCACTTAGCCAAATTAAAGCAAGTGTACGATATTTGGGATATCAGTAATTTGTTCAGTTCATATCAAAACTTCACCAGAATTGGTCATGTGGACCAACACAGCTTCCTCCAGTGATGGAGATGTTTAACTCAGTTGTTATTCACAATAAAACTTAAAAACTACTAAAATGTGTTCAGTAAACCATTCAAATACATTTGAAAACAACTCATACTCAAATGTGTGCTTAAGACAGTAGCACACCAATATATATACATATATATATAAAATATATATATATTATATATAGATATATATATATTATATATAGATATATATTTGTATATATATATATATATATATATATATATATATATATATATATATATATATATATATATATATATATATATATATATATATATATATATATAATAATAATAATAATAATAATTATTCAAGAAAGTTACAAATACCCCTTAATATCAAATACGCTCTGCGTTAAGATCTCAAACTCTTAGGGAAATTTCTTTAATAATAAGTTTTTCTACCCGGCCAAGGACTCGAATCTATAACCGATAGAAATTGGGGTAAACGTTTGACTGTTTAGGACAACCTAACCTTAATTCCCATTTCTATCAATCATAATTCAATTTGATTATTTAATTATTTGAAAAACGTTTTCAATACTTTGTAATATCTCGATTAACTTTTCTTGACATCCAATTACCTACCATACTTGTTAATTTTTCCATTGAATCAAATATGAATATGAGGAAATATTTCTTGTGATTTATTGGCAATGACTTAAATTGACTTTGATATCGTTATAGAAGAAACCCTTCCTTTAAAACAAACTTTTGTTTAGAGCAAAACTTTTTATATATTCTCATTTATCCCAGTGATATTAGAATCACGCAAGCTTACAATTCTCTAGCTTTAAACTACCATATTCAGCTCTATGCTCAGCACCAAATTCCTTAAAAACATCACGATCAATATTCATTCTAATAAAAATAAACGTTGACAAATAACTATCATATATCATTATCAGCTTAATTGAACATCACACTTCACCTATATAAACGGTGACATCAGCTATCCTGGTTATAGGTATACTTCGTCTGTTTAGATTCATTTGCAAAGATCATCAGCATCCCTGTGTTGTATAGGTGACCTTTTTCCTCCTGCTCCCTCAACGATCTTTCAGAATCAATTTTTATTTATATTCACAATTGGCATACCATTTACTTACAAAGACCTTCTTTTAACATATATTGAACCAAGAAACACCTTTACTGAAATGCATAACTTTACTAAGGATATGATGATAAAGGTTATTTTTTAACTGATTTGCACTCTATAACACCCTTATTAACAAGCACAAATTCGCAGGTGGATGACGCAATACAGTCAGGCGTTGGCAAAGACACAGAAATGTGACCATTTTCTTTTGCCTTATTTAATTTGTCTATGCTGATTACGCTGATTATAAGAACATCACATTGTTATCTTGTTACCTTGGTCACTTGCAAAGGGACCTGGCTTACTATCCATGTGTTCTGATAAAGAAAGGAAATGATAAACATAATTATAAGTAAACTAAGGTTACTTCTATTATCATATGAAAAATTCACACCATTCTCTAATAAAAATATTCATTCCAAATAAGGAAACGATCGTTGGACAATTTCCCAACTAACCAGTCTCTAGCTTCTGCCTTCCTACCACACTTTTTTGACACACGTGGTTGTAAAATAACAGACTATTAGTTGGGACAAGGTGCCTTTGATGCCATCTATTAGCGGTAAAGTAAAGCTCGTTATGATGTAAGGGAGAGAGATTGAGATGTCTGCGTTATTATGTTTTTCGGAATGTAACAATATTGTTATTTTATACAGTTTTTACTAACAACACATTAATTATCATTAGGATTCACAAAAAGTTAGTGGAAATATAGATCAAATAACTGTTTAATTATTTAATTGTCTCACCTATTTCAGTCACGTGGCAACTATCTGGCGACCACAACCCCCACCAACCCCCAAATGTAATTGAACTAACGATTGTTTGCTAAGGAAATTTTAAATTTCCTAAGAATTAAGTTGTGGCCAGACTACACAGAGCATCAAGTTTACTTGCGTCTATTTTATAGTAATTGTCTGCCCAAAGAACAGCAGAAATTAAGTAATAGAAATTATAATGGGTGAATGATGGGGGTGATTAGGAATTTGGAACTATGCTGCTAAGGCCATCTATTGGCCATGAAAATAAACAATGTGTAGAACTCTTTAATCCTTGAATTCTGGAACTTTCCATGATGTAATTTTCGTTTAAAAAATATCCAAAAATAGCCTGCTTAATTGGAGCTGAATATAATTTATACCTTCCACACATATCAATATATCACACTTTTCCAATTAGATAGACTCTTTCCCAAGAATAGAACAAGAGACGTGTGCTGCCATCTTTTGACAAGAAGTAGAAACACTCGGATTCATGCATCAAAAACTCATAATTCCAATAATACTCTATTTCTTTTATTTTTTAGGATCTAAGTTATGATGATTATAGGTAAGATACAGGTAATATGTATTACAAATATATATCGAGCAGATCCCAATATTCTAAAAAGCAAAGAGTTAGAACTCACCCAGAGAATTAGACACCAAATTTAACTAAAACATATTCACGTCCTCAGCAAACACTGTATTAGCTATTCATAAACCCAATTATAGATATAAATCCTCTATTAGGTGTGCCTTGAAGCTGGTCAAGATAAATACATTCGATCAACCTGAGAATTTTCTATTTGATTAAGTACACTACACAATACTTCGATTTCCCTAGACTTGAGGTGGATTGGAGCTCATTCATATCTTGAAGTACACATAGGAGATAGTACCGATCAAATGAAGGGAATCGTTTAATTGTATTAGTAGCAGTTTCCAGGTCATCTCGGTAAGTGTCAATTAAAATTATTTTTCTATGATAAAGAAAAAATGTCTTGATTTCTTTGGATAAGTGTTCAAATCCTTCTCCATGCAGTTAAATGACTGATGTAAAAAAAAAAGGGGATCTTATCTCCCTTAATAAATAGCAATTGCCTAACTATATATTGATAAATATATATATATTTATATATATATATATATATATATATATATATATATATATATATATATACATATATATATATATATATATATATATATATATATATATATGTATATATATATATATATATATATATATATATATATATATATATATGTGTGTGTGTGTGTGTGTATGTGTGTATTTCCCATGTAGGTGGATAATGAGACATCAGGACATGGTCTTTTTTTCACTTAATTACAAAAGACTTATGAATATACTATGTACGGCTAGATACTCATCACAGGCGATTATATTGGTGAAATTTGAGGATTACGTTGTGGAGATATATTCAGTGTTTTTAATAAGAAACCTGGTGAAGACACGCCTTATTTGACTTGAGTGACATAATTATGTGGAATTGCATTATAAACTACCACGATATCAATAACTTACTTTTGCACCACGTATCAGTTTATATATATATAATATATATATATATATATATATATATATATATATATATATATATATATATATATATATATATATATATATATATATATATATATATATATATATATATATATATATATATATATATATATATATATATATATATATATATATATTATTGTGGAGCAGTTCAACTATCACCAATCATTTACTAGTGGTGCAAATAAAGATTTGGTAGGACTGCATTCAATTATTTTTTACGTATAATAGCCAGTAACTTTTGCGGTTTTACCTAATATTAATTTAAAGGGTAATGTTTAGTAACATCAGAAATATATTGTACTGAAAATTATACACTTGAAAACACACATTATAGAATTGTAATATATTAACCCTTACCCAGTATATATAATGTTATTTGATATCTAACTATATTGTGCTGTAAATTAGAAATTACTAGATTGACTACTTGAAGAAATATGAGGTATATCAATGGGATATTCAGGCCTTAGTATTTATGATTTTCTCTGATTTTGATTGTCTTATTTCTTTGATGAAAATATTCTTGCTGCCATGATTTTTATTGTTCATAAAGACAAATAAATAAAAAGTGTTCTCTTATCTCAACCCTTTTATGTTTTGTAAACAATAAGAGACGTTCTTATCGCTTATCTGATCGGAACAGTTCCGAAAATCTAACAGTATTTGTTCTCTATCATAGACGCCGAAGCCTAAGCCGATTTGACAGATTCGGACTTGAACCAGTATGGCGAAAGCGTAAGCAATGAGCTTCATGGAGTGTATGGAGAGCTCCATCTTCAAATGATGATGCTTTTAGGTATTTTGTACTTTATTTTAATTTATAAACTTCGTGACGGAGAGATAACAGTATTAGTATTGTTTGTATACAAATACAAAATTACGAAGGTAATCTGAACATGAACTCATCAATTATAAAGAGGAGTTTGTTTGGTGTAGGCTAATCAGCTGTGGCATTTCTCTATAGATATATCTACCTTAGGCCAGTTTATAATAAAATATTAATGTGTGTAATATTTTTGTATAGATCAAAATACAGTTTTAGTGTAGAATTACCTTTATAATCAACCTACTTCTCCAAATTTGAATTTGTATTGAAAATATTTAATAGTAGGGCTGGTTAAGAGTGTCCTTCACTGAACGTTATTCTACTTCAGCCAAAAAGGATTCTCTGAAACACTGGATTTTATATTAAGTATATTGGACTATCCCCAATATTGAGGGAAATTTTCAAAGATTAAAATGTCTTATCTGAGAAAATATACAGCAAGCGTATTAGGGAAATATGAAATAATGTAATTGGAATAGACAATATAAGAGATTAGGTATTAGAAGTGGCAATAATTTACTGTATTTACATGATCAGAATGTTAATTAAACATTAATTTTTTGCAATATTTTTATGAAGATTATTTCTATATTATTATTATTATTATTATTATTATTATTATTATTATTATTATTATTATTATTATCATTATTATCATTATTATTATATATATGTATATATATTAAGATAATAATATATTACATTAACATTATATTATTACATTCAAAAGCCCTGAAATATCTTTTGTTGATATTATATACGGTAACTTGATCTTTGCCAGTTTGTCTACTTTATCATATCTATGGAAGCTGGTGATTTAACCAGGGTTGCATTGGTAACTCGTATGTTGTGTAAGAACTAAGAGTCAGAATTATTCGGCAAGAAAAGAGAATATCATATATTCTGTTCCAAATTATAGGTCCAAACCTTTGTTTTATAAGATGTTTATAAAACACAAAAAAAAAAAAATATATTTCATTATGTGATAAAAAAGGGCTACTTCTTTGCTAAAAGGTTTATTCTATATATATATATATATATATATATATATATATATATATATATATATATATATATATATATATATATGTATGTATATATATATATATTTATATATGTATACCGTATATATACATGTATTTATATATATACATATATATATATATATATATATATATATATATATATATATATATATATATATATATATATATATATATATATATATATATATATATATATATATACATGAGCAACTAAAGCAATCCAGGCTAGCTATATACAGATTTTATATTTATAATGAATAAGTAAAAATTATCTTTAATTAACTCGCTTAAAATCACCTGTTTATGAATCGCTTGCTTATGTAATTACGCAAAATATTTACATATTTTTTTTTTTCAATTGCTACTTATTTTCTTATTCATGTTAACTATACATCAAACTAATATGATGAAAACAGTATGTTCATAAAAGAACAGCATGATTATGCGCTCTAGGTAAAATATTTAAATACCCCTATCTTTTATCAGATTCTATTCTCAAAGGGATGTCTTAAAATTGGTAGTTAAGCTAAAGTGCCTTTCTCGTAAGCTTTGTATAGATTATCATTAAAAAAGGGAGATACGAAAAGCTGCTGTAATATTTTCAATATTCTAGTTCATATTAAGAGATTTAATTTGGAAAATTACAAGCCAGTATTTTTCCTCTTAATGCTCGTAAGTAAAAAGGAAGTTGGTACTAATTAATTCGCAAGAATATTAGGTATGAATCATCCTAATATATCAACAATCATATAAAAAGGATAAGATTTAAAAGTTTCTTTCAATATTTCGAGTAAACTTCCGAAAATGGCACCATTTTATCCTTCAATTGCTTACTATAAAAAACCCTTTAAATAGTATCTATTGCGAATATTTATTAAACCAAGAGCTGTTTTCCTCGTGAATTTCAAAAGTCTTAAAGAAGAAATATATCTATAACCTATTTGATACTTTCATCATTGAATAAAACATTGCTACCCTTGAAAATAACATCCTGCTTTAAGCAGGTGAAGTAATCATTGATTAAATTATCCATTTCATTCTGATTCCAGATGAAGTTGTTTAACATAACATGAATTTTTTATAATCAATATCGGTGATTCTGAATGCTAGCAGAACTTTGACTTGTAGATTGTTCAATTGAATAATGCTGTTCAATACCCATTAAATCACTTTGTTGGCAACAATTTGCATAATCATTGTGATAGCTTCACGAAACACTGGTTGGTCTTTTAAAGTTCTTTTTTATTCGGCATTTGTAATTATGCCGTCTAATGTTGCTGGAACGAGAAATAATCTGTGCAAGAGTTTCAGTATCTACAAACAGAGGTAATGCTATTGGTGTCTTACCTTCATTTTCTTTACCTTTCCTTGTATCTGGTATAATGTTTTCTTTTTCAATAGGTCAGTGGTAAAGGTATTATTAAAAAAAAAAAAGAAAAAAAAAACACATGAGAGAAACAGTAAGATATTGATATTCTACGAAATAGAAAGTTGTAGAAAGATAGATTAAAGGAAACTTGAGTCGATTAATATATTTCTTATAATATTATTAATATCTACATGAGGTATATGAGGTTTTTATTCATAAAAGGATTGGAAATGTTAAGTGGAAAAAGATTCCCGCAAATAAAAACGATAAATGGTAGTGTTGTGAATGGAGTATCGAAGGGATTAATCTTCTTCAGGGAGTATCGTTAAATAATAATAATCAATATATGCCATATAGGCAAATTATGATAAACTAATCTTATAAGGAACAGTTATTAGAAGGTAATAAGAAAACAGAGTTTATATGAATAATATGATCAGTGAAAAAAAGAGGAAGATTGTAGTTAGTGGGAAACAGAAATCTCTTTATCATTATAAATAAATAAAGTGTAGCAAAATATTCTTCTTCAAGTGCATAAAATTTTAAAACATATGTAATCTGAGATATTTTCAAGAAACTACAAAACTAGATTCCTCATAAATGGGAAGAATATACACTTTATCTCGCATCAGATGTTTCTAAAATTCACAATCCAGAGTGAAGGAATCAGATTCACCGGGATTGACTTGATTCAAGTGAGAATTTTGTGCAATTATGGAGAGCGGTACATTCCTTCACACATCAACTACAGGAGAGGACAAATGTAGAAACCTATTATCACTGTAATAAAACCTTATAATTCTATATGAAGGATTTTTTGATAGGCTAAATTTTTAATTTCTCTGATGGAAATATGGAAAAATTTTATCATGGAACAAACAATGGTCAAGTATGCAAATAATTTCTTTTTTACTAGAATGCATGCACATTCTTGCAAATAAGAATAACATGAGCATTTATACCATTTCTAATCTCTAGGGACCAAATTTATCTCGTTAATCGTTTTCGTGACGTATCTGATTCCATGGAATCTCGCTTCGGGATATTTATCTGGCATTCATCACCAGCGCATACGCATAAACTTTGCCAGTAAAGGGTCGTAAATATATTACCCAGGCAAACAGCAAATCTTGCTGATTAAGAGCCTATTAGAGGAGAGCGTAACTACCATTTAAACGAGGAAAATGGCCACGGCGATTAAATTGAAGAACAAAATCAGTAGATAATTTCATTCAAGTTCCATTATACAAATTGATTGATTGATTGATTAATTGATTTAAAGTTATACAAATTGATTATTGTTCTAAATTTAACTCTTGTTGTACGTCCGGCGAGATTTGTAAATGTATTCTTGTTATTCTTGACTTTGTATATACTTTGAATTTTCAATCTATTTAAATTTTTCAGTTTAAAATTTTCTTAATCTTAGGATTTAGAAAAGCAAAATACACGACCATTTTTTTAAGTGATAGTCTTTAATGTTTTCAAATGCAGGCTTGAATTTTTAGTTTGTTTGTTAAACATAGTTAACAGGAACTTAACCTTTCTATACACAGTTGTGTAGAATAACTAATTAAGAACACATTTAGTATTTCTTTTTCACGAAGGGATAGTTCAATTCTCTGTGCATCCTTTTGATGAAAAGATTAACAAAGGAATTATTAACTAAAACCGCCTTTGACTGCTCAGTTAGTGTGGGAAGCCTCGGAGAAAAGATCAATTCAATCTTCGAAGAAGATTAAACAAGTATTACTCTTTTGCCTTGGGAATGAATATGATTCAAATGGCATTACTCTATTTGTGAGTAACAATATCTTCATTAAAGATTAAAACATGTCTAATATTTCTGTACTCGATATGTGAGATTTCATAACCTCTATAACTCATTCCCGAAAATTTACACTTGTTTTCATTAGTATTAAACATATGAAATCAAACCAGGCCTGTTTAAATCCAAATAATTTATTTCGCTTTATTAGCAAGAGCCCTTATGATGTGGAACAAGTTAAAACATATCTTTATGGACACCTAACTTTGGGGCATTTTAAAGACAGGCATATCACCTTGAAAAGGAACTATATTTTTTTTCTTTTGAGAAAATTCGGTTTTTTGATCAATGTTGAATTAATGTTATGTTTCATAAATAAAGATTAGGGAAGAATATGGCGCAGAGATATAGTTGATATTTTTCATATATTAATTCTATTCCATCCATACATGATATTCTTATAGCAATATATATATATATATATATATATATATATATATATATATATATATATATATATATATATACATATATATATGACCTGCATGTCCTTTGGGTCCGGAAATATGTCCGGAAATATTGAGAATCATCATTAAAATTTACATCTTGTCAGATATGCAGGGTTAATACCACCTTATTCTAAATTATTGAAAAATAATACCTCTCTCTCGGTAATTATTCTAAGAGTGGATGGTTTAACACTCAGTAACTGAATTAACTTGATATAACGAGAACCGACAGGAGATGAGCCTTGAACCAGGTTGCTGTCTTACACCATCATACAAATACCACTTTGTCTTACACCTTATCAACTACTGATGCTTCAGGAGCAACAATCGCTAAAGGCGTTAAGTTACATTCATGATAAACAACAACGCCATCAATCTTTCTAATACATAGCTCCTAAGGCAATAATTGTTCATCGTTTCTCAATTTTTCATATCGTGTTGAGACAGACAGTCGTAAACTTACTATAAAATTTGAATAATAGTTTTATGTACTCTATATGTCACATCTAATTCGTTTGTTCAAGAAAAGAAGTCCTAAGGATGTTATTATTATTATTATCATTATTATTATTATTATTATTATTATTATTATTATTATTATTATTATTATTATTATAATTATTGTTATTATTATTATTATTATTATTATTATTATTACTGGCTAAGCTACGACCCTAGTTCAAAAAGCATTATGCTATAAGCCCAGGGGCTCCAACGGGGAAAATACACCAGTAAGGAAATGAAGTAAAGAAAGAAATTACAAGTGAAGTTCAAGAACAATAACATTAAAATCTATATTTCATATATAAACTATAAATACTTAAAAAACCAAAGAATAGAAGAAATAAGATAAAATAGAGTGCCCGAATGTACCTTCTAGCAAGAGAACTATATCCCAAGACAGTGGAAGACCATGGCATGGTTCAAAGATGAGCATGGAGTAACAGTTATTTGATTAAAGCACCGCAGATAAAGAAAATTATTTTGAAAAATGGATGACAGATGACAAATACGTTACTGATACAGCATTAATAATAATAATAATAATAATAATAATAATAATAATAATAATAATAATAATAATAATAATAATGAAAATATATATGTTAATAATAATAATAATAATAATGATAATAATAATAATAATGATAATAATAATAAAAATAATAATAATAATAATAATAATAATAATTATAAAAATAATCAAGATATTAATAATAATAATAATAATAATAATAATAATAATTATAACAATAATAATAATAATAATAATAATAATAATAATAATAATAATAATGAAAATAAATATGTTAATAATAGTAATAATAATAATAATAATAATGATAATAATAATAATATCGTGGTAGGAAACCCTCTTTTAGGCAGGTTGAGTTAAAAGTAATGGCTGCATCGGCAGAGTTTATTTTCTTATGCAATTTTTCTATTTTCCGGATAATTCTCTTCTCAAGGGTGCTGCAATCAATCAGCAGACTTGGAAAATTCATCAGTCAGGTGAATGACAAAATCGGGAAGACTTTTCAAGTATATCCTCACAAAATACAATTAAAACTTTTAGTACAAAATAGTAAAAACTACGACGCCTTTCGAGGATAAGTCCTTCCGCGTCTTCAGGTAGAGAGTGAGGTGGATGCTGTAGTCGGGTGGTATATATACCCAGGATCAGGATTACAAGTGAAAGGGCTCGAATTTTCATTGGTTTTCATTTGTTGATCGGAGCTGGTATGGTATGGTGTCCGGTGTACGACGATCTCGGCCGGGAATACCAGTCTGTGACGTCATCGGGGGACCTGAATTTTGATTGGCTGAGGCGCGCTCTGAGCCAGCCAGGCTGCTCTCCCGCTCAGAAAAGTGTCCCACGTGGCTGAGATCATTTCCTACTTCGGCGTCAAAATTCGGGGTATTTTCGTGGTTGGTAGTGTCTTCATTAGGTCCTCCTTGATGGAGGTTTCTTGATGTATCAATACGACGTCTTGATGGTAACAAAAACATCTTTTGGGTCGTATTAAGGGTGGGTTTATCTCGCTGTATCAGTAGAGCTTCTAGGATGCGTAGACGTCGACTATCTGGGGCGCTACCAATAATCTTGGTGTTACTGACAATATCAGCTTGACAAATATGGGTGTTATGTCTTTGTAGGGCATGATTCTTTATAGCCCCTTGCTGTACGTGGCAAGAAATTCTCTTGGAAAGACGCATAGTTGTCATGGCAATATAATTCCCGGGACAACCACGGATAGGGCATTGATATGCATAGACAACATTCGTCTTTTTTAAAAAATCCTGCTCTGGGGGTGCAGGGTTATTCCTCATAATAAGGCTTTTCGTCTTGGCCGTTTGGTAATATATAATGAAGTCCAATTTCTGGGTGTCTTCAGTAGGGGATACATTATTCTTGATGATTTCTTTCATTGCCTTCTCTTCTTGCAGGTAATTCGGGTGCATATGTCCTTTGTAAAGTAGCTTGATGTTATTGCTACTGTCGATTCTTGGTAGCGCCCCAGATAGTCGACGTCTACGCATCCTAGAAGCTCTACTGATACAGCGAGATAAACCCACCCTTAATACGACCCAAGAGATGTTTTTGTTACCATCAAGCCGTCGTGTTGATACATCAAGAAACCCCCATCAAGGAGGACCTAATGAAGACACTACCAACCAGGAAAATACCCCGAATTTTGACGCCGAAGTAGGAAATGATCTCAGCCACGTGGGACACTTTTCTGAGCGGGAGAGCAGCCTGGCTGGCTCAGAGCGCGCCTCAGCCAATCAAAATTCAGGTCCCCCGATGACGTCACAGACTGGTATTCCCGGCCGAGATCGTCGTACACCAGACACCATACCATACCAGCTCCGATCAACCAATGAAAACCAATGAAAATTCGAGCCCTTTCACTTGTAATCCTGATCCTGGGTATATATACCACCCGACTACAGCATGCACCTCACTCTCTACCTGAAGACGCGGAAGGACTTATCCTCGAAAGGCGTCGTAGTTTTTACTATTTTGTACCAAAAGTTTTACTTGTATTTTGTGAGAATATATTTGAAAAGTCTTCCCGATTTTGTCATTAACCTGACGGATGAATTTTTCAAGTCTGCTGGCTGATTGCAGCGCCCTAGAGAAGAGAATTATCCGGAAAATAGAAAAATTGGATAAGAAAATAAACTCTGCCGATGCAGCCATTACTTTTAACTCAACCTGAATAATAATAATAATAATAATAATAATAATAATAATAATAATAATAATAATAATAATAATAATTATAATTATAAAAATAATAATGATATTAATAATGATAATAATAATAATTATAATAATAATACTGACAATAATAATAATAATAATAATAATAATAATAATAATATTAATAATAACAATAATAATAATAATAATTATGATAACAACAACCTCGTTTGTCATAAGAGAAAAACCCAATTGCAACGCATGAAGATTCCAGAGTACACGCAACCTTCCTGACTGATTTCCTCGGAGACACTTGAGCTCTTCTTTTTTTTTTCTTTTTTTTTCTTTTTCAAAGCTCCCGTTATTCAGGTTTCTGATTATTTCCTGAAATAGAGATCCTCGTGTTTATTTTGAGGGTGTATTTCTCAAACTGGACTTCCATAAAAAAAAAATCTTGAAAATACAGTTATATTTTTACAAATTTAAGAAATTTCAACATCACTTGGCCAACCGATTCAGAACTTAATTGTGGAATGATCTTCCTAATCGGGTGGTTGAATCAATAGAACTTCAAAAGTTCAAAGTTGGAGCAAATGCTTTTTTGTTGACCAGGCGGACATGAGTCTTTTTATAGTTTATTTTTGACATATTTGTTTTTGATGTTGTTAATAGTTTATATATGACATGTCTGTTTTGACGTTGTTACTTGTTTTAGAATGATTTATTGTTAATTTGTTCTCATCATTTATTTATTTCCTTATTTCCTTTCCTCACTGGGCTATTTTTCCCTGTTGGAGCCCCTGGGCTTATAGCATCTTGCTTTTTCAACTAGGGTTGTAGCTTGGATAGTAATAATATATATATATATATATATATATATATATATATATATATATATATATATATATAAATTGTTTATAAGACTTCATTCCTTCTTTTCATCCTTTTTCTTCGCTTCCAGTAAAACTGATTCTTTATCCTATTTTTTATGAGGTTATTAACCATTTTTTTCATGAATGCCTAGTTTAATATATTTTTTGTTCTTATTTAATGGGGTAGAAGTGTTTTTAATCGTAATTCTTTTTAAAGGTTTATAATTATATCATTAGGAAGCCAACGATCTCTCTCTCCCTCTCTCTCTCTCTCTCTCTCTCTCTCTCTCTCTCTCTCTCTCTCTCTCTCTCTCTCTTTCTCTCTCTCTCTCTCTGTGTATTTTAAGCACCAATTTTTATAGTATTGTGTTTTTTCTGGATAGTAGCCCCAAAAATCTGAATAAAGTAAATATATCAGATGACTCAGTTAAATAGCAAAGATAATAATAATAATAATAACAATAATAATAATAATAATAATAATAATAATGATAATAATAATAATAATAATAATAATAATAATAATAATAATAGTTACACATCTTCCGACAACTGATGAAGTTTTAGAAGGAAAAACTACCTATTGAAACGATCTTTTAGTATAATACTTAGAAAACTTGTAGTACCTAGACTTTCACAATTAACACAAAAGGAAATATCTGTCACAAAATAACAATGTCTTCTGCCGATAGCCTAAAAAATCCAGAAGAAAACTTGTGACTTATCAGGCTTATGCAAAGATGAATTATAGTTTACAAGTTAAAAAGATACAATTATAATTTATAATAATATTTAATGAAATCTATATGGATTTACAGATTCCTTTTAAACAATTATAATTTCATATCAGCTCTCTCTCTCTCTCTCTCTCTCTCTCTCTCTCTCTCTCTCTCTCTCTCTCTCTCTCTCTCTGTATATATATATATATATATATATATATATATATATATATATATATATATATATATATATATATATGTATATATATATGTATATATATATATATATATATATATATATATATATATATGTATATATATATATATATATATATATATATATATATATATATATATATATATATATATATATATATATATATATATATATATATACAGTATATATATGTGTATATATATAGGTATTTGTGCGTGTGTTTCTCTTAATAAATTATCATTTACAGGTACACTCCTACGTTACTCATGTAAGAAAGTACTAACAAGACAAATAGACTCCATAACTAGCTGATAATGCAATTGGATGAAAAATATTTCAATATGGATATATTATTACACTTTGATATCCAGTAAGGATTTTAAGGCTTGAAAATATGTTACTTCTATTTCTCGAAATGAACTTATTCTGAAGTAAATGATAAATGAAATTTATCCTCAAGGACTTTTAACATTATAAATCATATTTTGAATATTCTACTTTTTTTGTAAATGAAATCATACTAGACTCATTTGCTAAGGGCAATACATTATGAACACAGAAAATTACATTTATATATTCAGATATGAATATCCTAGTTTTTCATGTATCTGTTTCTTAAAAGTCTTGCAAATAAAATTTTAAAATCATTAGAAAACTTGCTGTATTTTTTTTTTTAAACTACAACAAGTACTTTTTCATCCAAATCACAATGTTCTCTTTAATCTAAAAAGAAAGATCAAAGTTCTTAACAAGATTTTATATTTCTTTTGACTCACTTTTAGCATTCGTATTTGTACAAAAACTGGTAGCTTAAATTTGCGAGATTCACGATGTATATATTAATTTTAGAGTAGTCTGTTTATCTGGAATTGAATGTAAAGTAAACAGACAAAGAAGGCTACTTGTTTCTATCACGGCTTATTGTAGTTACTGGAAATGACATAATAAATCTTTCTGAAAGATGCCAAGTTATTTTTTTCTCAAGAGAGAATAGCAACAATCTCAAATAATCTTACGACTAGCGAGTCAAGTTGCTATTCTACCTTGCCATGATGTTACTTACATTCACATTAGTTGTCACTAGTTTGCCTGAGAATTTTGAAATATTCCCGTGAACAAGGGGGTACACGACATTACTAAATAAATATGAAGTCTACTCTATCATGGGTAGTCAACATGCATAAATAAAATAAAGATGTTTTCCTAAATT
>NC_090732.1:24223434-24228434 GCF_036898095.1 Palaemon carinicauda | reverse complement strand
AGGATCCCAGCAGTTGGCCTAAACGTTTAATTCATGTATACTACTGTTGCGGCACTACTGCTACAGTAGTGCCGCAGATACCCCACCCACATTTATGTATCGTTCCGCCATTCATAAAGTCTGTGTCATTTTTTTTCACTGTGCAATAAGCCATGGCCTCCTCAGAATTTAAGTTTTATATTAGATGATAGGCTATTTCATTAAGCTGACAAATTTATGGCAACTGGGTATGTTATTGCCGATGTTGAAGCTAAAGATAAAGTTTGGTATCATTCCTTCATTGCATTATCATCTTTACTACTATTTGTTTTGCTACATGTAGTAATTATTTTAAAGGATAAATGAATTATGTTCACTTTACTCCTATAAATTCCCATAAGATGTACAAATAAAACTCCTAAAACTATTCATGATTTATTTACAAAATGCAGTCATGCCCAAAACATAGCCAACACGGTCGTACGGCCTAAGAAGAAGAAGAAAAAAAAATTATATCGGATGATCCGTTGGTCTGATGGAGAGTTTAGCACAAAATTCTCATTTTAACAAAAATAGTTATATCAAGACTGTTTACATACAATCTCTCTCTCTCTCTCTCTCTCTCTCTCTCTCTCTCTCTCTCTCTCTCTCTCTCTCTCTCTCTCTCTCGGTGGCATAGTGAATAGTTAATGGAAATGTTCAAAAGCCTGAGTGACATTACAAGTATTATAATCATATTACACTAAATACAAATCAGACCATAAACATTGGATTTAAACTAGAAACTGAATAATTACCAATTCAGGCTATAGTAAATATGGCCATGGGATTTCTCTTGACTGTATAAAGTTGCAAGTCGTAAGATAAATGCAGTTTTGCAACCACAGGGGCAATTCCAAATCCTGCTAGCCATTCTTTACTGTTATAGGTTCCAGAGCCGATGGGAGATAGGTGAATGGGCGGGGCAAAATTTTGTCAAAAGGTGTTTACATTGCTTACGTAATGAATGTTTTCGACTCTTGGCTCGTTATCACTGGCCATGGCGTTGGCTAAATCATTTTTACTCTATAAAAATTAAAACTATCGGGTTTAGGTTATTGAAATTGCTGACAAAATTTGTGTGTGGTTGTAAAATATACATATGTCAACTTTCAGCTACATCCGATGCGTTGATAAGGAGCAAAGTCCAAAAAACCGTGTTACAGAGGCCCTGAATCTCATAGGTAAATCTATGAAAAATAGAAATAGAGTGGTAGATCTTTGTCTTCTATTAACACTAACAGTCATTTACAAATATTCAACAAGAATGTTTGAATAGATAGATTTTTCAGATATGGAAAAATACATCAAATACCACACTCAAATAAACACACATACATATATGTGTATATTAGATCATTAATATTACTACGTATTGGCTTCATACTTAGAGGGACACGGGTAGATAATAAGCTCTTCGGTTTAGTTATTTCCTGGGGTCAACTATACACCAATACCATGGTTTATGAGCAAACCAAAATTTTTTATTTCAACATACAGCTATAAAATAAGAATTAAGGTATATTTATTGTATAATTCTACGGAAAAAAAAGTTTTCTCAGTATTCACATTTTCTTCTAGACAGAAAATAAAATAATTAGCATGCGCTTCCATTTTCCACCATTCCTGCATCCTTTTTTTTTTTTTTTTGTGTGTGTGTGTGTGTGTGTGTGGGGGGGGGGGTCATCATATCACCTCCCAACCTTCATGCAGAGACTAATTCTACCCCTCTCTCAGCCGCACTAGAAGAAGAATGACCTCTCACACACGGCTTTGGAACGATTTTCATTTCTTCTTCTTTTTTTTTTTTACAGTTGGAACCCCACGTTCCTACTCGTGTTGTGATCACCACTGTTTATTATATAGACAATTTATGCTGAGTTGTAATGTTCATAGTATCGAGACATCATGACAAAAAAACAAAAAAACAAAAAAAAGTAGGAAGAATAGAAATCACACGGCTGAGCTGTAAAACCATCATTTTCGTACTCCAACATCCACTATTGATACAGTTACAAATCTGAGCAATTAAGAGGATATCGAGACATCAGATGGAGCGGAACAGAACTCATTGACGGGTTAATGGTAACATAATATTAACATTAATAGGTAGCTGTTAATCTGGATTAATGATAAGTAGTTAGAAAGTGTTATGGTTACCGATAACACTATTTACGAAAAATTTATGAAATTGGAATCGAATAAACGATACTATTGAGAGAATGTGAAGATAAGAATATAGGAAAGACGGAGAAATTTTAGAAAATATATGGATTATTCAGGGCGAATACTGAATCTATCTAGTAATGCCAGTGAAATGCAGCATGAACATGAAATTATGAAGAGAATGACAAACCAGTTCACTCTATATAAGTTCCCTGTAAAAACTGAAAGTAGGAGTTAAAGAAAAAAAGACAAAGTGCCAAAAAAAAAACGTTAATTAAGTAATTCGCTTAGTGACAGCGAACGCCGACAAGAGAGAGAATTCCAGATATTTTGCTCAAAGTTCTTACGGAGGGAGATTCCCCCTCCAAGCAGAAACCCCCTTCCTCCTCCTCCTCCTCCTCCTCCTCCTCCTCCTCCTCCTCCTCCTCCTCTTGTCTCACGCATGCCAGGCACGACTCTCCTCACAAGTAAAGTTAATTTGTCATTATTTCCTTTTTTTATTGTGAATTATTTATTTGTATTCATTTTATTTTTGTGTATTTGGGGTTATAATTTACTGTTCATAAAGTATTACAAACCTTTAAAAATAGTATATATGTGTAATTTGGATATGTTTAAAGGTTTAATGGTCCCAAATGAATGCCAGAGGTATGGGACAGTGACATTACCCTAGTTAGATGGACATTTCCATATGATCAGCCCTCAAGACCCTCTCCACCCAAGCAAGGACTAGAGGGGGCCAGGCAAACGCTGCTGATGACTTAGTATGTAGACCTATGGGCTCCCCCAAACCTCCCATATTATGCTCACAAGGATGGAGAGGGTGCAGACACTGCAAAAAACTATTTAGCTTCAGCAGGACTAGAACCCCAGTCAAGCGCTCTGCAGGCAGGGACGTTTTCAATAAGCCGTTACAATCCTTAAGTGAATTTCCTTTATTTTTCATGGGAAAAAATGTTTCAGTTATCATGCATATTCATTTATGAGCTTTTTCCTGGAACAGATCATGGTTGAATTCCGAGGTACCACTGTCTCTCCTAACAATCAAAATCTGCATCATGGAGTTATCTACCAATCCTAGGCATTTCTATTCTGTTGCTACTATCACCATCCACAGATGGGTATGTTGGATAGAATTCTCTATATGGAGATTCTTTGTACCAGTTGAATCATCTATCAATTTAGTAGAAAAATATGGCATTTTGGTTAGATTTAGAATACTTCTCAAGGTAATGTCAAACAAGTGAAGTTTCTGAACCAGTGAGGTATAATCTGACACCAGCAGCAACACGGCTATGTCTAACTGATATCTGTATGATGTTGTCTTTTAAATTAAAATTTTCCCCTACAATGTATATCTATGGTCACACTATCATCACCAATGATAGTCTCTATGAGATGAGCCAAAATCCTTGAAACTTTAACCCACAACGGAATGAGTTCATAATAGGTCCATTTAGAGCATACTGTTTCTTGTCTGACCCTACGGGGAACCTCACATATACATAAACTATACTTTGCTGCCTCCTTACAATCGACTGGATTATTTCACAATAATAGGCTAAATATTTTTCAGTCGGAGGATACACAAGCTCTACAACATTTTGTAGCTTTACAAAAATAGATAAAAAAAAAAAGGACTAGGATCCAGGAATAAGACTCATTTACGAAGAGCTCCTCGTTATTTCTAACCCACCAACCAAATTATCAACTCCAATTTCGAACACAAGTGAGAAGAAAAAATACTTGGCTGACTAAGCAGGAGTTCTTTTTCTGCTTTAGTCCACTTTCACTTTGTCTAGTTTACATGCTTAATCACCTGATTAGGTGATTTCTCAAACTCACTACAACCTTAATTCTTTTCCAATGTTTTGTCTCCTCGTTATATTTTGGAGCTAACTAGTTAATCACACCAAAATGTGTCATAAATAAAGGCTTCACTTGTTATTTTTTGTCATTTAGTTCATCTTCCGTTGCCATTCTAAAGAGGGCAAGCATGAATATTGATACTATCAAACGCCTAGTTTTCGCTTATCTCAACTCGTTAACCACTAAATAGGAAAACTTCAGTTGCTTTCCGCTTTTCTAGATAAATTTCTTAACGCGACTAGACTGGCGCAGGTATTACAATAAGAAAGGAAGTTTGTCTTTGAATATATTCTTCTTCTCAAGAATAATGATATTTACATCGGATTGATAAGGGATAAGAATGATCAAAATAATTAGGATTTTGAGCTGTTTTAAGTTACATATCATGTCTCCTGATAATATTTTTGCAATTTACTCCTCCCTTTATTTGAGGAAATAATGCTACTAAAAGATTTTATTTACTTTAAAATGTGGTTTTATTCTATTTGCAAGGCTTTCATCTTCCGGGTGCTGTGTTTTGTGGAATCACCAAAGCATTTTTTTGAAAACGTTCGAATTGGCAAGAATTTCTTTGGCCTTTGATATATCTTCAAAGGTACACAGAAATACCGGGTGAGGAAGTAAATACTTATTGAAAGAGTGGGCCTCTCTCTCTCTCTCTCTCTCTCTCTCTCTCTCTCTCTCTCTCTCTCTCTCTCTCTCTCTCTCTTTCCGATTTACCATTATGGACTATTCCATGATCGATTTATGCTTTTCTTAGCATTTGCTTATCCAATTACTTGTGCTATACATTAGAAAAGTGGTTTAGAGTAAATGTTTAAAGGACATTAATGAATGGCAGAGGCAAGGGACAGTGACATTGCCCTATAGAGCAGAACAAAGCCCTAGAGATTAACCACATATACATATGATTAGCACTAAAGCCCCTTCTCCACCCAAGCTAGGAC
>NC_090732.1:24210934-24218434 GCF_036898095.1 Palaemon carinicauda | reverse complement strand
TGCCCGTCTTTTGTTTATTGTTTTTTTTAGGTACATATTTTTCAACAATTTTCTCCAGTATTTTGTACAGTAAGTCCGTATTTACCTGTATATAATAAATTTTTCCATTCTTTATTCAGTTCTTCATTTATTTCTGACCATTTTATATTCTTACTGTAAAAATTATATTTTCCATATCCTTCCCAAAGTTTTGTGCTTTTATTAATTCTGTGATCACTTGCTTTGGAATGAACTATCAATTCTATGGCATTGTGGTCTGAAATTCCCGTGTTATACACTATTATTTCTTTAACATAATTCACCTCATTCACAAATACTAGATCTAGGACATTTTCCTTTCTTGTTGGAATGTGGTTTATTTGTTGCATATTATGTTCTAATAGCATATCTTGAAGCTTTTCAAATTGCCTCTTATCTTCTGCGCTACTATTACTCTCTTTTTTTTATGTATACATACAACCACTTTCTTCTATCCGTTCTCTCCAATCCACGAAAGGAAAGTTAAAATCTCCGGATAGGAGTATATTCCAGTCTTTATGGTTTCTACATATATCATCTATTTTTTCTATTATTATGTCAAACTCCTTAGTATTTGGGGGTCTGTAAACTACAATATTCACTAGTTTTTCAAATTCAAATTCTACTGCAATCAATTCACATTCTGTGTTGCTGTATTTTTCACAGACATTTCCTTGATTTATGTCTCTTCCATATATTGCGGTTCCCCCTTGATTCCTATTTTTTCTGTCTGATCTATAAGTTTGGAAACCCTTTATCTGGTCATCACTGCCAGTCTCTTGGGAATACCATGTTTCACTTATATTTAATATATCTATTTTTTCAATTTGGGTTAGTTCTTCTAGGAACTCTATTTTCCTTTTAGAGTTACTCATGACTAAACCCTGTGCATTCATCACTATTATGGTTTGTGTTTCATTCCCATTATTTAATATTGGTAATAATATGGATTCTCCCATGCTTCCTTCCTGTTCTGATAGAGAGAGAGAGAGAGAGAGAGAGAGACAGAGAGAGAGAGAGAGAGAGAGAGAGAGAGAGAGATTTTAGATACTTATAATCTTTGCCAGAAAATTCAATGATGCATCTTGTTTAAAACTTGGGATCGTTCGATATGTGTTAAAAAAAGGGCGGTGCAAAATAAACTTACCTATGCAATATAAAACTCCGTTCAGCGGTTTATTCTCCAATTTATATGTAGGCTACTGTCAATTTACATAGATATACCTTTTATGTCCTACTGCTCTATTGATTTAATGGAAATTTAACAAGTTACTGTATTTTGAAACTATAGAAATCAAATTTAACCCATATATGCCCAGCGATGTGTTTGCGCAACACTAAAGTTGTGTTTACATGTTTCAATTTGCAAGCCATAGGCTTACTGGTTCAATCTTTCTGTTGTCATCAGTTGATAGAGAGAGAGAGTTTAACAGACGGATGTACAGTGAACTGCTGAATCAAACTGTATAACAAGTGCAGTACAGTGATTTAAAATTCAGTGTAGTTTTTTTCTACCATGTCTTCGAGAAATAATGGGTATATATGAGAAATGCAACCTACTTATAGATAAATAAGATTATGCCCATATTAACAGATTGTTCCTTTATTAGTGCATTTCTAAAATTTGTGTTTTAGCATGTATTTTGATATTGAAAATACGTTCCAAAAATCTACTTTTTATTGTGATGCTTTCACGCAACACTGGGCATCCCATGTCTAAATGATATTCAATATTCCACATATATTTTCCCAATTATATTGCGTTTAAAAGCGTTTTATTATCATGTTTGCCTAATGATCACCATAAATATACACACACATACATACGCACACACGCGCGCACACTTACACACACATTCTAAATAAAAACTATCTTTCCTATGGTAAAGTCTTTGGGTTATCCACTATATCTATAAACGAGTCTATGATTCCATACTTTGGAAGACACCAACAAATCAGTTCATCCGTGGAAAGCCCATATAATGGGGTTATAAAGCATGGGCAGCTTGCACTCCTTTGGGTTATACCTTTACTCTTGACCTTTACCAAGGAAAATACGAAGGAAATAATCCAAATGTGTATGCAAGTGAATATGGTTTAGGAGGAGAAGTTATTCTAAACATTCTTGACACACTTCAAGCTGAATATCCGGGAATAAGATTTTCTCTTTATTTCGATAACTTCTTCACCTCAATAAAACTCTTAGAGATCAAAAGAAGAGGTCATGGTGCCACAGGTACCCTAAGAGCCAATAGAGTAGAAAAATGTCCACTGACTATCAACAAGACGTTTGAAAAGTTGCCAAGAGGTAGTGAAGAGCGCTTCTTAGATAGAGATTCTCAAATTCTAGTTGTCAGATGGAATGATAATAGAGTAGTCAGCATTGGTTCCAATGAGCATGGAACGTTTCCCATGAAAAAAGTTGAGCGATACTCGACAAGGGAAAAAAAGAAAGTATCTATAGGTTGCCCTCGTTTGATTGACATATAGAACCAGAACATGGGTGGTGTTGACAGAACAGATGAAAATATTTGTCATTATCGCATTGCAATTAGAGGTAAAAAATGGTATTTTCTCATACTTTGTTTTCTAATCAATGTCTCAATGAACAACCCCTGGCTTTTTGCTCGGAAAGGTGGGTATTATGATGATTTGCTTACATTTACTAGAGCAGTTGTTCAATGTTGGTTGAAAAAGTTTGGAAAACCACCAAAACCCCCTGGAAAACTAAGGTCACTATGCATGAGCACCCTGAATACCGAGAAACGTTTTGATAAGATAAGCCATGACATCATCGAAAGGGATCCTAAATGTAGAAGAAGGTGCAAACACTGTCATAGCCAAACAATTTTATTTGCAGAAAGTGCGATGTTCCATTGCATTTGAAATGTTCTGTTGCATATCCTACCCAATAAAAATAGGCTTGTTTGTTTCTTTCTTTGTTGATGAAAATTTACATTGCTGAATGAAGAAAGTTTCCTTTTTTATTTTGTTGAATTTAATTGTCATTTATTTTGCTTTAAATTTTGTATTCAAATAATATACATGTAATTCACAATGTCCATTTCTATTCATAAATGAATGTTTTATGTTCCCTTGAAATATAAATGAAATCTACCACGACATCTTTAAAAGTATACGCAGCATTGGACAGGCATGGTGTGCCCGGTGATGCGTTTGCGCAACAGTAATTTTTTTGCAATAGATTGAAAAATAGTTGAGAAAACTTCCTTAAACATTGATATATGGCATGGAAACATCATAACCTATATCATATCTGAAAATCATTTAATTTCTAGAACCTTCATCTTTTCTGGGCATATATGGGTTAACCAAGAATTATTAAGAAGAGGATTATAGCAAAAATAATAGCTATATTGTACAGACCACTTACATATATATATATATATATATATATATATATATATATATATATATATATATATATATATATATGTATATATATATATATATATATATATATATATATATATATATATATATATACATACAGTATATATATATATATATATATATATATATATATATATATATATATATATATATATATATATATATGTATATATATATATATATATATATATATATATATATATATATATATATATATATATATATATATATATATATACATACAGTATATATATATATATATATATATATATATATATATATATATATATATATATATATGTATATATATATATATATATATATATATATATATGTATATATATATATATATATATATATATATATATACATATATATATATATATATATATATATATATATATACTGTATGTATATATATATATATATATATATATATATATATATATATATATATATATATATATATATATATACTATATATATATATATATATATATATATATATATATATATATATATATATATATATATATATATATATATATTATATTGGATAGACACTGTCTCTGTGGCGTCCAAAGTTCGAAGATAGTTTCTCTTCGGACAGACTGTCCTGCATATAGTTTTCAGGATAAAAGCAAAACTACATTTACTTTTCTGCATTTGCTTTTTGGTGACGGCACATGTTTCGGATTACTTCGTGACCCTTCTTCAGGAGGACATTGAGATTTAGAAGTACACTTTGATATAAAGTTTATGGTGGTGAAGATTTGATACAAAACTATTTGGGTATTCGGAAATTATTCAACAAAACTTTATGAAATAAAGGTACGAAAATTTAAGATAATTTTTATAAAAACAAATGTTTTTTTAAAAGCCTTTACAGAGTTTCACGAAGCTACCGATACCATTATTTGCAGTTAAAACGACGTCGGATCCTCAGTACCTCCCTCTCTTGTTCAAAGAGGACCAAATTGTGAAGCTTACACGCTCCCACAAAAATTTGGTATGAATTTGCATTGATCTTGGACTCATTCCATTTGGAGATGTATGTTGTTTTTCTTCTTTCTTCGATATAGCTCAAGCTTTTAAGGTTGTGAAGGAGTAGATACAGAACTTTCAAAACTAACCTCATTTTTGCAACGCAGATTAGGACGTGAAGCTTATTCGCTCCCTCAGAGACCCCATATTTGATGACTACGTTAATCCCTGAGTCTAGTTCACCTGGAACTGCATCACTCTCTAAAGAGCTTGAAATCACTTGGATCCAAGTACTGTATATATATATATATATATATATATATATATATATATATATATATATATATATATATATATATATATATATATATATATATATATGTATATATATATATATATATATATATATATATATATATATATATATATATATATATACACATATATATATATATATATATATATATATATATATATATATATATATATATATATATATATATATATATATGTATATATATATATATATATGTATATATATATATATATATATATATATATATATATATATATATATATATATATATATACACACATATATATATATATATATATGTATATATATATATATATATATATATATATATATATATATATATATATATATATGTATATATATATATATATATATATATATATATATATATATATATATATATATATATATATATATATATATATATATATACATATATATATATATACATATATATATATACATATATGTATATATATATATATATATATATATATATATATGTATATATATATATATATATATATATATATATATATATATATATATATATACATATTCAAATAAGCCATATATATTTTTGATACATTAATGTCTGGATTCTCTTAACGACCTCGGGATCAGAGCCCCAGGCGAAATCACACAAAGACAAGAGCTTGGCTCCGGCCGGGAATCGAACCCTGGTCGGCAAGCCTGTATAGACAGTGACTTAGCCACTTGGCCACGAAGAAGGATAAAAGTCAATGACAATTCTTCTGTACTTATACCTGTCGAATTCAGGTATTTTGTACTTAGAATTGAAATCAACCCATCCTCACCATCGTAGCTAATTGGTAGTTTGTTACTTGGCATTCAATTAATGATAAATTTTGCACATTTTTACGTGTTTTTTTCATATTCAAATAAGCCATATATATTTTTGATACATTAATGTCTGGATTCTCTTAACGACCTCGGGATCAGAGCCCCAGGCGAAATCACACAAAGACAAGAGCTTTGGCTCCGGCCGGGAATCGAACCCTGGTCGGCAAGCCTGTATAGACAGTGACTTAGCCACTTGGCCACGAAGAAGGATAAAAGTCAATGACAATTCTTCTGTACTTATACCTGTCGAATTCAGGTATTTTGTACTTAGAATTGAAATCAACCCATCCTCACCATCGTAGCTAATTGGTAGTTTGTTACTTGGCATTCAATTAATGATAAATTTTGCACATTTTTACGTGTTTTTTTTCATATTCAAATAAGCCATATATATTTTTGATACATTAATGTCTGGATTCTCTTAACGACCTCGGGATCAGAGCCCCAGGCGAAATCACACAAAGACAAGAGCTTGGCTCCGGCCGGGAATCGAACCCTGGTCGGCAAGCCTGTATAGACAGTGACTTAGCCACTTGGCCACGAAGAAGGATAAAAGTCAATGACAATTCTTCTGTACTTATACCTGTCGAATTCAGGTATTTTGTACTTAGAATTGAAATCAACCCATCCTCACCATCGTAGCTAATTGGTAGTTTGTTACTTGGCATTCAATTAATGATAAATTTTGCACATTTTTACGTGTTTTTTTCATATTCAAATAAGCCATATATATTTTTGATACATTAATGTCTGGATTCTCTTAACGACCTCGGGATCAGAGCCCCAGGCGAAATCACACAAAGACAAGAGCTTGGCTCCGGCCGGGAATCGAACCCTGGTCGGCAAGCCTGTATAGACAGTGACTTAGCCACTTGGCCACGAAGAAGGATAAAAGTCAATGACAATTCTTCTGTACTTATACCTGTCGAATTCAGGTATTTTGTACTTTGAATTGAAATCAACCCATCCTCACCATCGTAGCTAATTGGTAGTTTGTTACTTGGCATTCAATTAATGATAAATTTTGCACATTTTTACGTGTTTTTTTCATATTCAAATAAGCCATATATATTTTTGATACATTAATGTCTGGATTCTCTTAACGACCTCGGGATCAGAGCCCCAGGCGAAATCACACAAAGACAAGAGCTTGGCTCCGGCCGGGAATCGAACCCTGGTCGGCAAGCCTGTATAGACAGTGACTTAGCCACTTGGCCACGAAGAAGGATAAAAGTCAATGACAATTCTTCTGTACTTATACCTGTCGAATTCAGGTATTTTGTACTTAGAATTGAAATCAACCCATCCTCACCATCGTAGCTAATTGGTAGTTTGTTACTTGGCATTCAATTAATGATAAATTTTGCACATTTTTACGTGTTTTTTTCATATTCAAATAAGCCATATATATTTTTGATACATTAATGTCTGGATTCTCTTAACGACCTCGGGATCAGAGCCCCAGGCGAAATCACACAAAGACAAGAGCTTGGCTCCGGCCGGGAATCGAACCCTGGTCGGCAAGCCTGTATAGACAGTGACTTAGCCACTTGGCCACGAAGAAGGATAAAAGTCAATGACAATTCTTCTGTACTTATACCTGTCGAATTCAGGTATTTTGTACTTAGAATTGAAATCAACCCATCCTCACCATCGTAGCTAATTGGTAGTTTGTTACTTGGCATTCAATTAATGATAAATTTTGCACATTTTTACGTGTTTTTTTCATATTCAAATAAGCCATATATATTTTTGATACATTAATGTCTGGATTCTCTTAACGACCTCGGGATCAGAGCCCCAGGCGAAATCACACAAAGACAAGAGCTTGGCTCCGGCCGGGAATCGAACCCTGGTCGGCAAGCCTGTATAGACAGTGACTTAGCCACTTGCCAAGTAACAAA
>NC_090732.1:24200934-24203434 GCF_036898095.1 Palaemon carinicauda | reverse complement strand
CGTTACTTTTATTTAGAAGAATTACTATAGTTAGAGTGATTGTTTCATTACATAGAAAAGTACTTACACTCTCATATATATATATATATATATATATATATATATATATATATATATATATATATATATATATATATATATATGTGTGTGTGTGTGTGTGTGTGTGTGTCTGTGTGTATACCAAATCCATCTGTGAACTGTTGAATCTTGTATTACTTTTCTTCATAATTAAATCTTACACTATAAGTTCAACCAGTCACCTGTAGAGGATGCTCATCAACAGTGAGTATACTCGTAATTTATCATTAAACTCATTTCAAGATACATCCTCCAAACCCTCTATTTAGAATGACTCTTTAGCTATGGTAAGCAGCTCTTCTAGGAGGACGACACACCAAAATTAAACCATTGTTGTTTAGTCTTAGGTAGTGCCATAGCCTCTGTACCATGGTCTTCCACTGTCTTGGATTAGAGTTTTTTTTCTTGAGGGTACACCCGGGTACACTATTCTATCTAGTTTCTCTTCCTCTTGCTTTGTTAAAGTTTGTATAGTTTACATAGGAAATATTTATTTTAATGTTGTTACTGTTCTTAAAATATTTTATTTTTCCTTTTTTCCTTTCCTCACTGGGCTATTTTTCCTGTTGGGGCCTCTGGGCTTATAGTATTCTGTTTTTCCAACTAGGGTTGTAGCTTAGCAAGTAATAATAATAATAATGATAATAATTAATTTTTTTCTTACTAACCTATTAACATTCATGCTTTTTATCTATTGTCTTTACTCTGCATATGCCACACAAAAGCATAATTTTTTTTTCTCTGAGATGGTGGTAGAGTCTGCACTTCACTTCCATAAAGGAGGCTTAGCTCAGCATTTCCTTCATACATTTGGCCTGCACACATAAATCAAAATGGCTTACCAGACTTTTGCGTATATCCTTCAATCACTCATTCTTCTAATATTCTGCGACTCACTACTTTACTGAAACTGCCATCATTCATCTCCTGTAGTTAAATTTTATTTTTTACCTTACTCTTGTTCACATTTAACAGCAAATTCCACTACTTTTAGGTACTTCCAAACCATATTACCACGTTCTGCACTTCTGTTGTGTCCAAAGTCACCACATTATTATGAGGTCTCAGATATTCCACATCCCGCTCACAGCTTATCATCATATCTAGGGATTGTGGTGGCCGATGTGGTAACGTCCTTGACTGGTGAACGCCAAACTGGGGTTCGAGTTCCCCACAAAGTCTTTGGTTTCTTTGGTTGCTGCAACCTGATGATCCATATGAGCTAAGGATGGGCCTTTGGGGAGCCTATAGATCTATCTGTTGAGTCATCAGCAGCTATTTCCAGGCCCTCCTTGGTCCTAGCTTGTGTGGAGAAGGGGTTTGGTGCTAATCATATGTATATGTGGTTAGTCTCTAGGGCATTGTCCTGCTCGATAGGGCAATGTTACTGTCCCTTGCCTCTGCCATTCATTAGATTCCTTTAAACGTTTACTCTAAAAGACTTTTCTTAATGTATAGCACAAGTAATTAGATGACAACAATCGATCATGGAATAGGTCATAATGGTAAATCGGAAAGAGAGAGAGAGAGAGAGAGAGAGAGAGAGAGAGAGAGAGAGAGAGAGAGAGAGAGAGAGAGCCCACTTTTTCAATAAGTATTTACTTCTTCACCCGGTATTTCTGTGTGCCTTTGAAGATATATCAAAGGCCAAAGAAATTCTTGCCAATTCGAACGTATTAAAAAAAATGCTTTGGTGATTCCACAAAACACAGCACCCGGAAGATAAAAGGGTTGCAAATAAAATAAAACCACATTTTAAAGTAAATATAATCTTTTAGTAGCATTATTTCCTCAAATAACGGAAGACGAAAATTGCAAAAATATAATCAGGAGACCTGACATGTAACTTAAAAGAGCTCAAAATCCTAATTATTTTGACCATTTTTATCCTTGATCAATCCGATGTAAATATCATTATTTATGAGAAGAAAAATATATTCAAAGACGAACTTCCTTTCTTATTGTAATACGTGCGCCAGTCTAGTCGCGTTAAAATATTTATCGAGAAAATCGGAAAGCAACTGAAGTTTTCCTAATTAGTGGTTAGCGAGTTGAGATAAGCGAAAACTAGGCGTTTGATAGTATCAATATTCATGTTTGCCCTCTTTAGAATAGCAACGGAAGATGAACTAAATGACAAAAAATAACAAGTGAAGCCTTTATTTATGACACCTTTTGGTGTGATTAACGAGTTAGAACATACAACGTAGAGACAAAACGTTGGAAAAGAACTAAGCTTGTAGTGAGTTTGAGAAGTCACCTAATCAGGCGATTAAGCATGTAAACTGGGCAAAGTGAAAGTGGACTCAAGCAGAAAAAGAACTCTTCTTTAGTCAGCCAAGTATTTTTTCTTCTCACTTGTGTTCGAAATTGGGGTTGGTAATTTGGTTGGTGGGTTAGAAATTACGAGGAGCTCTTCGTA
>NC_090732.1:24190934-24195934 GCF_036898095.1 Palaemon carinicauda | reverse complement strand
GCCTTTACCCCAATAGTGTATAGGTTATTTTCATTTCCTTCCATGTTGATTCCTAGAAGATTTTTTGGATCTTGCCTTCCCCAGTCAACATGTGGAGCTGGCACAATGACATTGTCCCCTATTTCCCCAGCTTTTAAGTCGATCTTACTCATTTGACCATACGTTCTGCTTGGCACACTTGACCCTTTCTGCTTACAGGTTTTGGAAATTTCTTGTTGTCTTCATGCAATATGCGGTGCTGAACTAAGTGGACCTGGGGTGGATAGGTGAAGATGGTGACTGGCTCATCAAGGGACTAGGATGGCTGCATGGTGATGATGACTAGCTCAGAGGCCTCGAGTGGCTTGTCAGTTGGATCAGTAGGAGGCTGGGCTCCTAGTGCTGCAAAATCATCTTCTGTCTCTAAGCGGTCAATGACCTCCTGAAGCAAACTAGTGGAAGAGAGTCCATCTTTTGGATTCTCTCCAAGCAAAGTAGAATAGGGAGTACTCTTGATCCCTGAATGGTATGATGAGTTCTTCTGGTTCTGAACAAAACGAAGGCCTAGGGACCAATCTCGGTTGTTGTTGTCAGAGAGCCAAGCAGTCAGCCAGCATATCTTTGATGTTTGAGTTGGCCTGTTCAACTGAACCTTGACTCTGTGCCTCTCTAGGGGCTTCCCATGCACAAGATGCAGCCAGAGATCCTTCATCTCTCGAACCACATAGGAAGTGAACTCAGATCTATTATCTGATTGTAGGATGCATTGATCACCAATCAATAAGAAGATACCCAAAAGCTAAAAGCAACCTCAGCTACTCTCTTGGATGTGAGTGGGCGTAGGATGAAAGACTTGGTCAGATGGCACTGGTACAACATAATCCATTTGTGCTGGGTCTTGTGGAGATGACTGCATGTCAATTAAATCGACTTGGCAGCGAGAATTTAATTCCTAAGTAAGGGCCCAACCACAACTCCCTTTGCCTTGGTAATGCAGTAGGACTTGAACAGGTAGACAGCCTCCGTTGTGATGTTTGCATATTTAGAGTATGATATTAGTTTTAGTTAAATCTACATCCCAAATTTTTTCAAACTATAATCTAAAACTGCTTATATTGATCAGGGTACATACTTGTTGAATTGCCTGCTCATATGGTTAAAAGAAATCAAAATGAGTGAATTACCTTCTCACATAGTTAAAAGAAATCAAGGAAAGGGGCCATTTCAAACAAAACTGAATTAACTTCTCAGGTAGTTAAATTTAAATTGAACACCTGTGTTTGAAACAACTCTGAGTAACAATTTATATGGAAATGAAATATATGAAAATTATATGGAAATGTTTACCAGATATACATAAATTAATACTAATTATAACAAATATTCAAAACCAACTTTCAGTATATAAGAATCCGTGTCAACACCAATATATACTTAAAACCACATAAAAGTGGTATTTGCAAACAAATACCAGAATTACACAGCTTGCTTGAATTCTATTAGGCAAAGTGTGTAATAAGAACTACTAAATTTCAGTCATTTCGCGTAATGCCCAAGTGAATCAGTCATTCACAGAATGCCTAAATCTTTTAGGCATTTCGTGAAATGCCTGGTTACACAGTTTGCCTGTAACACACACACACACACACACACACACACACATATATATATATGTATATATATATATATATATATATATATATATATATATATATATATATATATATATATATACATACATATATATATATATATATATATATATATATATATATATATATATATATATATATATATGTGTGTGTGTGTGTGTGTGTGTGTGTGTGTGTATTTATTGTTACGCTCGCAGAACCGGGCCTTGTTCAAGGATTCAGAGCGTGGAATAAAGTACCAATGAAAAGATTACGGTTGCCAGACGGCATTAAGACAGTAATTACCGTCAAAACATAATTACAAAAAGTAATTATTTAACTAAAAAAAGGAAGCACAACAGAGAATATGTTATTCTATTCTAGATGAATGAAGCCCCAGTCCATTTTACGTGGGGTTGGATACCCTGTAGACGACTTCAGAAAAGACGTCTTTCCTAGGAAAGGGAAAGTTAATCAACACTTATCAACCGATCACTTATGCAAATTACTTTTGGAGGCTATTAATGCATGAAGCCGTGTGCTTATATTTCTTGAACGGTAATCAATAACAAGTACATAACTTAAAGTAAAAAAACTATTGCATGGAAATTAACTCTGTCAAATGGTGAGGTTATTAAGGTTGGGAGCAAATGGCACATGTGGTTTGGACGTAAGGATTGGTATGAAATTAATGAAGGTTTGGTGGGTAGAATCTATACAAAGGATATAAGGAAAAGATGGGATATGATAAAAAGATAGACCGAAGGCTGGATAAGGATGGTAAGGATATAAGGTTCTCAAACTGACACCTTACCTTAATAAAAGGACGTTGTCACCTCCAGTGAGGAGAGGACGTAGAACAGACTTCTTGCTTCCGTGAAGGTTGACGAGTGGAGGTGTCCACCAGCTCCTTTGACAAAATAGGTGTTAGTGGTCATTTGATTTGTCGGATGTCCCATTGGTCATTGGCCTTGCCTCCGGACACCCCATCCTTGCCAATAAGCCACATCTCGACTTCTCCCGGGCTCGCTTTGTGTCGGCGGTGAATGGCAACAGAGTTATTGAAGATATCTGAAACGAGATACCTCAGGGGTGTAGACAGGCATAGGGTAAGTGGACAGGTGGTGATGATCTGGGGTAAGATCCCAACACTTGTAGAAATCGGACCGCTCCTCGCTGGGAGTCTTTGTATGAAAATTGGTGCAATGAGCGTCACAAATAACAATAAACATATCTATATGTATATGTATATGCATACACACACTACACACACACACACACACACATACACATATATATATATATATATATATATATATATATATATATATATATATATATATATGAAATATATATGGCTTATTTGAATATATATATATATATATATATATATGAAATATATATGGCTTATTTGAATATATATATATATATATATATATATATATATATATATATATATATATATATATATATATATATATATATATATATATATTTATATATATATATATATATATATATAAATATATATATATATATATATATATATATATATATATATATATATATATATATATATATATATATATATATATATATATATGAACTCTTTTGCGCCGAATCAAATCCGCAGACGACCAGTCAGGGAGGTAGACACTTTGCTATCTGCGTAGACATCTGGGGATTATGTATATAATCGACGGATAGGTTTGCTTAAGGAAATTGTTGTTACAGGCTAATACACACACACGAACAAAGCGCTCCAACACCTAAAAACATATCAAACACCTCACACATATCGAACTGTCGACCTAACTGCGCCAGGACTCCTCGTTGTTTGCCGTTGGTCCTTCTCCTGGAGGAACATTTTCCAGTACCTAACGCTCATTTCAAGTGTTTAATAATTATTATAGATATTTTTCCATCATTTCTTGACTTCCTCTTCATCAATTAAAGTATTTCCATTTCATCTTTCATAATTACTACGTCTCTTCAATAGTGCCTGTCTTTTTTTCCAGCTTTAGAAGTTTTGTAAAATACCTTTCACCCCTTTGGTGTTTCCACCATCTCTTACCACTCTTTCCTGGCTTATCCCTTCGTGATGGGTATCATTTTCTCTGCATTCCTCTATATTTTTATATAATCCTAAATAATCTGGTGGTTATTATCTTCTTCTCACCTTCTTCTGGCTATCCTGTTTTCGTTCACATCTGTTTGAACCTCTTGATTATACCACCTTGTTTCTTTTTCGTGTTGTTTACCATATTTCATCATACACACCTCTACTGTTGCAGGCACCAAAATCACTTTCATAACATCCCGCTTTTCTTGAGGGAATATTGACATTCTTTTTGCATATCTCTCTTCTCTGGCGTAATCAGTCTTACTTCTGAACTCTTTTGACTTCACCCCATCAGGTTTTCTAATTTTAATACTCCTATTTTTAACTAGGTCTTTTCCTCTCTTTATTGTTTTTAACCTAGAATCTGCCACCACCAGTTTATGTTAAGCTACAACAAATTCCTTGTCTTTTTTCGTAGGCAATTTGAGTTTTATTTTGTCCATTTCATATGTTACCAGATGATTTTTTCTTTCCTCTAATCGTGTAATTCTAAGAATCTTTCACCTTGCACGGTTCTTCTCCCATTAAACCACTTGCTCCCTATATTCCTTCAAAACCATCACCTAAACGGACATTCACGCTCCCAGATGCCACTAATAGTTCACTTATTGAAAACATTCCTATATACTCATCTAATCTCCCTCTGAATTCAGACTTCTCTTCCCTGCACCCTTGTTGAGTGATGAATGTAGAGATGACATGCCATACTCCCTTATGTTTCAATAATTTTAATCCCAAGAGCCTGGCACTGATATACTGGACCTGAATGACATTTTCCTGCAAATCTGGTTGAAGAATAATTCCTACTCCATTTCTCCTTGTATCTTCCCCTGTGGAGTAAACTTCATATCCTTGCCAAAGCTTTCTTGCACTTTTCCCTTCCCATTTATTGTACACATAGAATCATAAATTTCCACCTCTGCATGACATCATCCATTTACTCCCTCTCCTATAAGACTACCAACTTTCTAATTTCCAATTCTCATTTTTCCTCTGTTTCCAATTCTTACTGCTCACTACCATCTTTAGCGCAGTCTTGCCTTCTGCGTATACCTTACTTTGCGCATTTCTTATTTCGTTCAAAGGATAGTGCATCACGTTGCTTGCGGGCTATACGCTAGCCATATTCCCTTTCATTGTTTTTTTTTCGAGATTCATCATTTGAATTTAGCTAAGTATTATATATTTGGATATATATAAATATATATATATGTATATATATATATATATATATATATATATATATATATATATATATATGTGTGTGT
>NC_090732.1:24178434-24185934 GCF_036898095.1 Palaemon carinicauda | reverse complement strand
ACATTAAATGAGAAAGCCTAAATGTTTTAAACGTTGATTATTGTTTTATCTTTTTCATCTTCACCTCATAATAAAAAGAGATTAGAAAGCAACATATGGTAATAAATAGAGTGAAAAGAATCCTGTGTTGTGGGTGAACACACGTTGCGTTTAGTTAATACGAGTATTGATTATAGGAAAGTGAAACAAATACTGGCAATTGCATAAAAGGGACAGTTATATCTGTTGTATGGAACATAGCATGCTCATTCCAAACATAAGGATAAGGATAAGGAAGAAAAAAGTTACATGGGGACTTTATCTGAAGGCTAATAAGCCTCAATTTCAAAATCACTTTAGGACCTTCGTTGTTTTTATGGTTTTTGCGATGATATTTCAATTACTAAATTATATTTGATTTTGTGATGAAGGTTTCTTGTCTCGAGAGTTGCTAAGTTCCTGGATAATATTCTGATTCTAAGTAACGTCAATAATATTGCCTAGAAATTTTAACTTGGTTCGGCACTAAGAAAAAATCAGAGGCGGAATTTACTCTGTGGTTGTTTCAGATCTGAGTGCAATAGTAAGCAACTGTAGTAGTAGTAGTAGTAGTAGTAGTAGTAGTAGTAGTAGTAGTAGTAGTAGTAGTAGTAGAGTAGTTGTTGTTTTTAAGATAAACTATAAAAACTTCAAAAAACAAGAGGAAGAGAAATACGATAGAACAGTGTTCCCGAGTGTACCCTCAAGCAAAAAACTCTAACCCAAGACAACGGAAGACCAGGGTACAGAGGCTATGGCACTGCCCAAGACTAGAGAACAATGATTTGATTTAGGAGTGTTCTCTCCTAGAAGAGCAGCATACCACAGCTAAAGAGTCTCTTCTACCCTTACCAAGAGGAAAGTAGCCACTGGACAATTACAGTACAGTAGTTAACCCCTTGTGTGAAGAAGAATTGTTTGGTAATCTCAGTGTTGTCAGGTGTATGAGAACAGAGAAGAATCTGTAAAGAATAGGCCAGATTATTCGGTGTATATATAGGCAAGGGATAAATGAACCGTAACCAGAGAGAAGGATCCAATGTATTATTGTCTGGCCAGTAAAAGGACCCATAACTCTCTAGTGGTAGTAGTAGTAGTAGTAGTAGTAGTAGTAGTAGATATTGTTGTTTTTACAATTCATTTGAAATTCTTTATTTCTCAGGATATTTAGAAGAAAAAAAAACACTACTGTATTTTCTATATTTCGAATGGAATTGGAATGAAAAGGTCAGCATTTTCCAAATTCTGAATCAAATATCAGCTATAAATCTGTTCTAGCGGATACTTTCATGATGGGCCTAAGAACGGCCAGAGAACCGCAGTTGACATAGAGATTTATGACTGAATAAATTCATGAATTTTATTTACTCTTCTGGATTGGGCTTTGGGCTTCTCCGCCATCTTCTTAATCTTAACTTTGATGCCTAAGATGAAATGGAGAGAAATGGAAGAAGGAGAAGGAGTAGCAACAATTTATTGTTAACCAGAGAGAACAAAATCATCAAACGAGAGGGGCTTTCAGTAGAGAGCATGCCTTCGCCACAGCAACAAGTCTTATTTTCCTCTCAACTCCAGAGAATTAGACACCAAATTTAACCAAAATATATTCATGTTTTCAGCAAATACTGTATCAACTATTCATAAACCCAATTATAGATATAAATCCTCTATTAGGTGTGCCTTGAAGCTGGTCAAGATAAATACACTCGATCAATCTGAGAATTTGCTATTTGACTAAGTACACTACACAATACTTCGATTTCCCTAGACTTGAGGTGGATTGGAGCTCATTCATATCTTGAAGTAGACATAGGAGATAGTACCGATCAAATGAATGGAATCGTTTAATTGTATTGCCAGCAGTTTCCAAGTCATCTCGGTAAGTGTCAGTTATATTTATTTTTCTACAATAAAGAAAAAATGTCTTGATTTCTTTGGATAAGTGTTCAAATCCTTCTCCATGCAGTTAAATGACTGATGTAAAAAAAAAGGGCTCTTATCTCCCTTAATAAATAGCAATTGCCTAACTATATATTGATAAATATATATATATATATATATATATATATATATATATATATATATATATATATATATATATATATATATACACATATATATATATATATATATATATATATATATATATATATATATATATATATGTGTGTGTGTGTGTGTGTGTGTATGTCCCATGTGGGTGGATAATGAGACATCAGGACATGGTCTTTTTTTCACTTAATTACAAAAGACTTATGAATATACTATGTACGGCTAGATACTCATCACAGGCGATTATATTGGTGAAATTTGAGGATTATGTTGTGGAGATATATTCAGTATTTTTAATAAGAAACCTGGTGAAGACACGCCTTATTTGACTTGAGTGACAAAATTATGTGCAATTGCATTATAAACTACCATGATATTAATAACTTACTTTTGCACCACGTATCAGTTTATATATATATATATATATATATATATATATATATATATATATATATATATATATATATATATATATATATATATATATATATATATATATATATATTATTGTGGAGCTTGTCAACTATCACCAATCATTTACTATTGGTGCAAATAAAGATTTGGTAGGACTGCATTCAATGATTTGTTACGTATAATAGCCAGTAACTTTTGCGGTTTTACCTAATATTAATTTAAAGGGTAATGTTTAGTAGCATCAGAAATATATTGTACTGAAAATTATACACTTGAAAACACATATTATAGAATTGTAATATATTAACCCTTACCCAGTATATATAATGTTATTTTATATTTAACAATATTGTGCTGTTAATTAGAAATTACTTGATTGACTACTTGTAGAAATATGAGGTATATCAATGGGATATTCAGGCCTTAGTATTTATGATTTTCTCTGATTTTGATTGTCTTATTTCTTTGATGAAAATATTCTTGCTGCCATGATTTTTATTGTTCATAAAGACAAATAAATAAAAAGTGTTCTCTTATCTCAACCCTTTTATGTTTTGTAAACAATAAGATACGTTCTTATCATTTACCTGATCGCAACAGTTCCGAAAATCTAACAGTATTTGTTCTCTATCATAGACGACGAAGCCTAAGCCGATTTGACAGATTCAGAGTCGGACTTGAACCAGTATGGCGAAAGCGTAAGCAATGAGCTTCATGGAGTGTATGGAGAGCTCCATCTTCAAGTGATGATGCTTTTAGGTATTTTATACTTTATTTTAATTTATAAACTTCGTGACGGAGAGATAACAGTATTAGTATTGTTTGTATGCAAATACAGCATTACAGAGGTAATCTAAACATGAACTCATCAATTATAAACAGGAGTTTGTTTAGTGTAAGCTAATCAGCTGTGGCATTTCCCTATAGATAATTCTACCTTAGGCTAGTTTATGATAAAATATTCTTTTGTGTGATATTTTTGTATAGATCAAAATACAGTTTTGTGTAGATTACCTTTGCAATCAACCTACTTCTCCAAATTTGAATTTTTGTTGAAAATATTTAATTGTAGGGCTGGTTAAGAGAGTCCTTCACTGAACGTTATTCTACTTCGGCCAAAAAAGATTCTCTGAAACACTAGATTTTATATTAAGTCCAGTCAAATTAGGAAATAAAAATGAAAAAATTCATAACAAGCTGAAAGTTGGTGAATGTTTTCTACAGACAATTAGAAATAACATATCAAAAGTCCCCATCCGTCCACCCTGAGCTTTGTCCGCCATCTTGGAAAATGGCCGCCAAATTTCAGTTTTTCGCTATTTCCCTGGAAACCATTGATCTTAGGAAAATAACTGCCTCATACATTATTGTTTCCCATAATATTTTCTACAAAAGATGTTCAATGCATATTTTTGCTATGAATGATAGTTTTAATGATATTCTCGGTTTTTGTAACCATATTAAATTGTGTGAGCATGCCCATGTGAATTTATTCACTTGCTTTTGATCTGATACTTGGCTTTTTTTTTTTTTTTTTTTTTTTTTTTTTTTTTGGCACTATAGTATTTTCTAAATGGTTATCCTTTTTGTTTTGTTTTCATTTCAGAATATACTTTAAAAATGGAAGGAACCACAGATCAAAGTGAATTATGTGTACTTTGCGAAGAACGCTTAATAGAAAGTGAAAATGTTTGTGTTAAGAAAGGTTTGTCGACACTTGTTGAAGCAAGTAAGAAAAGAGGAGATGATAAGTGGCAAAAGTGGGTTAATTTATCAACTATTCAAGTACACATAAAATGCAGAAAAGACTATACTACAGAAAAGAGTATAAAAGCAGCTTATAAAAAAGATACAACTGACCAGGAGGAAACAGGGTCACCCATTAAACAGAAAATTAGATAAAAAGAAACTGTGTTTGATTTCAAGAAAAAGTGTATATTTTGTTTTCAAGAGTGCTGTGAAAAAGAGGAAAAGAAAAAACCTCTCCATAGACGGCAAGTAGTTAGTAGAGTAATGACCTTAGAGTTTGGAAAAAATGTGCTGGATAAATGCATCAATCGTAATGATGACTGGGGCAAAAAAGTAAAAGCAATTATAGTTGGTGTTCATTATTTGGTTGCAAAAGAAGCAAGATACCATAGGTCATGTAGCTCCAAGTTTTTTTCGAAGCAACACTTAAATCCGTCAGGTAAACGTGGACAACCCGATGATGAAGATATAGAAACTGGCTTAGAGAAAGTTTGTTCATATATGGAAGACAGTGATGACTGTCAATTTACTTTGCAGGAATTGTTAGATGTGATGCATCAGAACCAATCTTGCAGGACAAGTGGAAGCTATCTGAAAACCAAATTACAAGAAAAGTATGGAAATGATGTTATCATAACTACCCTCCAAAGAAAGATTCCCATTGTATGTTTCCGCAAATCAGGAGATAAATTGCTATGTAATTCTTGGTATAATGAAAAACTCCATAGTGAGAAAGAAGAGCGAATGAGGATTGTTAGAACTGCAGCAGCTATTATTAAAGAGGACATCATGTCAAAGGTGTACGACTCCAGCAACTATCCTTCTCCTGAGGGACTCTTTAATAATGTTGAAAACAACATACCTGATTCTCTTCAAGTTTTATTACATGAAATAATTGAAAAAGGAGGAAAGGGAGATACAGACAACAAACACAGGGTATGCTCTGCTATAGCTCATTCAATCCTACAAGCAGTTCGTCCAAGAACATTTGTCTCTCCGATCCTACTCGGAGTAGCTGTTTACGTACACAGGAAATTTGGATCAAGACTCCTGGTACATATTTTACATAAACTGGGATTCTCTACTGGATATAATGAAGCACAACTCTTTGAAGCATCTTGTATGAAAACTACCCCTCCTAATATTTTGCCTGATAGTTTCATGCAGTTTGTTTTTGATAATGCAGATTTTGATGTACACACAATAGATGGGTTTCACACATTTCACTGCATGGGAGGCATTGAATGTGTAACACCAGCAGGCTCAATGATCAAACCAGAAGTAATTGAAAGACTGAAAAAAATGCCATCTGCTAGAGAAATTTCTTCGTGTTCATCTATAACAGTGAAACCCTTCACAAGTTATAGTGAAAGTGGACTGAAAAGGATTGAAATTGAGGATCTAAAGAAACTTACATCAAATCCTAGTGAAAAAATTACAACGTCATCTTGTCATTTGCTATGGTTGAGTGGGAAGTGGATGAAATTTAAGGATATTCCACACTGGAATGGATTTATGGATGCTATCAATAATAGCGAGGACTTTGATACGACGTCCATTCGCTTCTTGCCTTTCCTTGATTTAAAGGCTACCTCTTCTGATGCAATAAACAGCGTGTTACATTTTGCATCTGATTCATGTAGAAAAGCGAGTAAGAATGTGACATGTGTTACTTTTGACCAGCCATTATATTGGAAGGCAAGAGAGATTGTGTCCTCTACTGAAAACAGTTTGAATTTAGGTAATGTTTTCGTGTGACTAGGTGGTTTTCATCTCTTAATGTCATTTGTTGGTTCTATTGGGTACATCATGGCCGGTAGTGGATTAAAAGAAGTGTGGGAGACAGTTTATGCACCTAAATCTACAGACAAAATGATGATAGGACACAGCTTTGCCAGAGCCCTTCGAGCACATCTGTTAACATATGCTGCATTGGGCCAGCTTCTTTTAGAGGGTGCAACCATTTCTGATGAGGATAAACAAGAGGTTCAGTCCATGCTTCAGCAGTATGATAATAAAACATTGACTGCAACATCAGTAAAGGAATCGGCTATCATAAATAGCATTGTAAAGAAATTTAACACTCATTTGCAAGAAGTTACCTTAAGGGGCAAAACAGCAATGCTTTGGATACAATATTTCCAGATGGTGACTGTGATGCTACACTATATAGAGGCTAAAAGACTAGGAAATTGGGAATTACACCTACTGTGTGTTCAAGAGTTTATACCTTACTTTCATGCAGCTGGTCACTTAGCTTATGCAAAATCGTGCCACCTATACTTGCAAGATATGCATGATTTACACCAGCATATGCCTGATGAAGATTTTGTCAAGTTTACAAAGAAAGGATTTTTTACAATCAGGCGCTCAAACAACAATTGGGCTGGTCTATGGTCAGATCTTACTGTTGAACAAACGCTAATGAGGACCATGAAGACCTCAGGAGGGCTGACACATGGGCGAGGGATAACCGATAGTGTATTGAGTCGGTGGATTCTTGGCATGCCAGATACATGTGAAATGTGCACCAAAGTTGAGGAGTTTTGTGGATTGAGAAGTTCGTATAGTGAACAGCACATTGAACTACGACATTCAAGGATTGTGAGAGATAATGAAGATACAGATAAGATTTTGCAATGGTTTCTGTCTTATCCACCCTTTTCAGACAATAAGGAGATTATGTCACTTGCAACTGGGATAACTGGTGATAATAAAATAAACTGCTACAAAAGCTATGAAATTGGATTGGAGTCTATGAATTCCATAACTGGACAAGCTTTCGGTGAGGTAAAATTGAAGCGCAAGAACCGTGTGTTACCTCTGGCAACAATAAACTCAAGTGTCACAATACGAGAAGATATTGTTCCTGTTGATACAACTCTTCTGTTTCAAAGAATAATACATACATTAGATACTAGTACTGCTGATCTGCAAGATTATTTTCAGTACGAGCTTGCCCCAATACCACCTGCATTATTTACTGAACAGGGCATGAGAAAGACCAACAAAGCTGCAATGTATAGTGTGTTCAATGATAAGAGTACTAGTACATTTCAGTATCTGGATGAAGCAGTTTTCATTGTAGATGGAGGTTTTCTACTTCATCGTGTTGTATGGCCATCACACATTCAAGGACTCACTTATGATGAGGTCTATGAGGCATACATCTCATACATCAAACAGTATTACCACACAAAGGCAGTCATTGTGTTTGATGGATACGGTGACTCAAAATCTAGTACAAAGTATGCAGAGACAACGCAG
>NC_090732.1:24160934-24173434 GCF_036898095.1 Palaemon carinicauda | reverse complement strand
GTTGGTCATGTTATTTAGTTAGCAAAACGACCTCCCGGTTTTTAAATAGCTTCATATATCATTAATTAATTATTTTTATGTTAGCTATTTAGGCAAAATATTCTTGTAAAGATATTTACATTGTGCATATTTTTCCTTTCCATGTCGATCGTAGAGTTAGAGTCTCGTTGAGTTAGGTAACCGAGATCTCGTCTCACCTAGGTTTCTAACCTAGGCGTGTTATTATACGTTAGACACTCCCCGGTTACCCTTGTGTACGGTGATTTCAATTAGGCAGAGATAGATATCTCTTTTAATTGGATGAACTTTACCCCTCTCAAAAAGGGAGTTTAAGGGTATTCCCTCTTCCCTCTGAGTGTAGCCTCAGGCTACAACCTTAGCGGGTCGGCCTCAAATTTTTAATTCAGGCATGACTTTCCTACGGTTTTTTCTGGCCTTCCTCCGTAACCGCAGATGCAGGTTTTGGGGGTTTTGGCCAGAATCTCAGAGATTTTAGTCTGTGGTCGGTAGCTACCTGGCAAGTTGAATAGAATTCTTTTGCTACGTTAGGCTACCGACAGAGGAGGCTAGACCTCCCTAGGCCACTCCTGAAGGGTCTGTACGATATGACCCTTCTTCCTGTGACCTAGCAGACTAGTCCTGTGTTAGTGGACCCTAGGCTGAGGAATTGATTCTTCTTATGCTTAGGGGACACTGGCACTCCAACCCCGTTTCCTTTCCTTTCGAGTGGGCGAGGGTGCTACTAACCTCTTATTTGTATTAATCTATCCCTAGGCTAAGGAATAGGCTTCTTTAGCTGCCTGGGATAGTTCTAATGCAGGAACGGAGTTGTTAGGTGGGACAGGATAGGCTAAGGCCGGCTCCTGCTGTACCTTTCACAGGACCCTCTATCCCTTCCTTCTATCCCTTTATGTTGGCGATCCCGGCAACCTTATTGTTACCGGTAGGTTGCCGGGATCATCCAGACTCCCCCTCTTTCAGTTGATAGCCGACGGCCGGCAGTCTTAACCGGTCAGCAGTAAAGACTACTGCCGGCCGTCAGTAGAGATTGCTGCCGGCCGGCAATCATGGCTGCTGCCGGCCGGCAGTCATGGTGGCTGCTGGCAGGCAACTAGGGCAGCTGCCGGCCAGCAGCTGCTGGCCATATTGGCTGTAAGTGGGAAGTCCCTTCTGTTTATAAAGGTTCTTCAGTTCTCTCTTGAACTGCTAGCAACAGTGGCTACTGCCGGGGTGCTGCCTACCAGGCCGGCACAGAATGGTGCCGGCTCAACCGGCAGCACGCCGACTGTACTAGTACTGGCCAGCGGTGCCGGCCGGCAAGGTTTAGACAGATCCCTGCCGGCATCAGTACTTTAGCTGGATGGAAGCTTGAATTTTATATTCTCCCCTTCCATTTGAACCTTCTTTCTGGAGAAGGTAGTAATAGTAGACTTTTACATCCCTTTTACTGTAGCCTATATATATACAGTATTAGGTAACCTGTTCTCCATGCTATCTCTTTTTCTTTTAGCTAGCCGGTTAGATGCGCTAGCATTAGCTAGCTATGCTGACGACATGCTGGCTGTACTACAGTATATGTTTATACAGGTAGTTAGTATTTTACAGTATAGGATATACTGCAAATAGAAAGTTTCTGTATATTTTATGCTAGTAGTGATTTTCCAATATATTTGAAAATCCTACCCAAATATTTGTGGAACCCAATCTCATATTGAAAAAATTTAATTCTTCAATAGTCTGATTAGTAATCAGTCTTCAGATTACCCTGCAATATTAAAATTTTAAGGACTGGAGATTACACTCCTAACCCTTAAAGGGCAGAGCCCTTATCCTCGAGTCTCCATGATTAGGAAACTCTATGTTTTAATGTTGTAAGGGGGGTCACAGCAAATAAGTTGGGTGGGATATATATAAATATATGTTTTTCCTTTCCATACTTTATATAATTATACAGTAGCCAGTATATTGCAATATAGTGCATACTGCAAATAGAGAACTACAGTATACAGTAACTATTTCTAGCATATCTTTGGCATCCTCATGTGAGCTTATGCTGCAGCCACTTTTACATTGATGGAATAGCGTTTCTTCATTAGGCGCACTGAGAAATCAGTCTTCTGTACCCCACAGTATTTAGTATGAAAGGGACAGTGAAGTATTCACTTCCCTATCCCTAGGGGTTTAAAAAAAAAAAAAAGAAAAAAAAAAAAATTTTCAATTGGAATTCCTTCGAAAAGGAAATTCCTATCTCTTAATACTGACGGGAGGTACCAGCATTTGCTTGCAAAGGACACACAAGTATGTGTCTCCTACTATCCCTTTCTAGCTTGCTATCCTGAGCTATTCTGTTAAGATATGATTTTAATTTATTGGTTATCAGTGAGATAATCAATCATATACTCATTTTGTTTTCCTTTCTTTACCGGAGGAACGCCAGATGTCATGTGTTGCAGTCTTCTGCAAAGCTAAGAGTAAGTGTTTTTACGGACATAATGCCTGCAAGTTTCATGCCCCCTGCAATATTATTTCCAGACACCTGCTGTATTGGAACCCGCAGGCCTGCAAAGTATGTCGGGCCCTTTTGTCCGAAGGTTTCAAGAATCCTAAGTCGGTGGAGACTAGGGATGCAGCTCGTTTCAAACTACGCATCTTTTAGAAAATCTCTCCGGGACCTTACCTGCCTAATGACAAGATGCGTAGGTTACTATTTCAAACGGCGAGTAAGGAAATAGTGGTATCCCAGACACGAGGTACATTTCTCGATGGCTAGATAACCTTCGGGAAGGAGGGCAAAAAGCGCCCACGGGAATAAAGGGAGAATGTTGGGTTGGAGTTATCTCCGTCCCAACTGGCTCATGAGCCAACGACATCGATATCTCCGCCTTCTATCCCTTTTTTAAGATAGAATGAACCAGTTATGGGCCCAAGTCAAGAATCTAGTAGAAAATTTGTGCAAACATAGAGCACAAAGCAGGAAGCGAAAAACAAGGTAGAGCTTGGTAAAGCTCCACTTGTCGTTCCTAAAGGGTTGTACAAAAGACTCGTAGATCAAGACCTTCTGACATGCTCCACAACCAATCCCTGGAGGGTTGCGGAGCTAATGCCGATTTTGAACGGCAAACTCTACATCTCGGAGAAAATGGGTGCTGTTTCTTTGGACAAAATCTAGTTCTGGCCAAGCTTTGATGCTTTCCCGAACTGTTTCATTAGATTGAAGGATGAACCTACATCAGAAAAAGGAACGGAATCAAAGGAGGTTATGATTCTCTACAATGATAAAGTACAGACTATCCTTTCAAGCTGCATAGAAAGGGCGGGTTACTCGGTGTCGAAGGTATCCACTCCAGGTAACAAGCACTCTTCCTTCCTTGCTCCTGCTTCAATTTCATTCCCCTTTATGGAGAAGGCTTTCAGATATGTCACTGAGGCAATAGAGACAGGTAAACCGTGTCCTACACTCAAAGAGTGCGAGCCTCTGTCACTAGCATTTCCCAGACAGGAGAAGAACTGGAAGGAGGCCCATTTCACCTTTTCAGTAGGAAGACTTGAGGCAGATATCGCCAGTCGACAATTTAAGGAAAATCTTCCAAAATTATCTGAGTTTCTCTTACAGGGCGAACAAGAAACAAAGGAGAGACTTGCAGCCTCCTCAACCGAAAATGAATTCCAATTGGATATATATTCCCAAGATAGAATTCGGTATTAAATGCCTTTCATAAGTGATATTTACATTGATTAAAATCACGTATGTTGTGATATATGTTCATTTAAAAAAATACCACGTGTAGCAAACTCACGATTCAGCTATCATGGTGGAGATGGGTTTATTTAAAAAAGTCTATGAACATATTTCTGAATTCGACAGGAATATGTACGGGGACTTGTCATAAACTTTTATCTCTCTTGATAGCTCAGTCGGTTAGAGTCCTGCTGGTATGGTTTCCGGAACACAGGTGGGGGTTCGAATCTCCACCCGGCCAGAAGCTGTTACCATAAAAATGAATTCCAAGTGGATATATATTCCCAAGATAGAATTCGGTATTAAAATCCTTTCATGATTAATATTTACACACACACACACACACACACACACACACCCACACACACATATATATATATATATATATATATATATATATATATATATATATATATATATATATATATATATATATATATACATATATATATATATATATATATATATATATATGTATGTATATATATATATATATATATATATATATATATATATATATATATATATATATATTACCATTATGATGACACTGACTTATATCTGTTAAAACAATGACTGCGCAACTATTCATAGTAAAGGGAGTTACTTGATGAAAAATATAAAGCTCCAGATAATAAAAAAACTACTTTAGTTTCAAACGCGGGTGTACTCATTTCAAATTTAATTTTAAAATAAGAACAATTCTCTGCGTATTTTGGGAATATGAGGTGTTGAAGCCATCTAGTGTTGATAATGGAATCTTTTACACTTCTTGTTTGCTTAACTCTTCATTCTTCTGCATTGATTACTTGGGCTAATTGCTATATCTTAGCTTTTAATAGGCACTGCAATAATCATACGCAGTAGGAAAACAGATTTTGCATATATATATATATATATATATATATATATATATATATATATATATATATATATATGTGTGTGTGTGTGTGTGTGTGTGTGTGTGTGTGTATGTATGTATGTATGTAAGTATGTATGCGTATATATATATATATATATATATATATATATATATATATATATATATATGTGTGTGTGTGTGTGTGTGTGTGTCTGTATGTATGTATGCATGCGTTTATATATATATATATATATATATATATATATATATATATATATATATATATTATATAGTGAAGGATAGTGAATTATTTTTTCAGTGTAGGCTAAAAAGAGAATACGGGATGCAAAAGGACTGTCTTTAATTGAAGTTAAAATACCTTGGTTACAAGACAATGCAAATGAATCTTCTGAATGAAAAATGTGCAGAATTTTAAGCGAAACAAATATGGAGATTTTGGATATTGTTATTTCGAGTTTTATTCTTAATTAGATTATTTTGGAAAGAAAAAAATCATCTAAAATCAAAGGACTACAAGAATATTTTGAGTTACGATAGTTTTGTTACTTTCTACGAATTTTCTTTTCTCTATTTACCTTTCACATGTTCTGAACAAGGACTTCCTAAATCTATAGGGAAACGACTAAATCTAAGAAAAATAGAAATAGAGTGGTAGATCTTTGTTTTCTATTAAAACTAACAGTCATTTACAAATATTCAACAAGAATGTTTGAATAGATATATTTTTCAGTTATGGAAAAATACATCAAATACCACACTCAAATACACACACATACATATATATGTATATTAGATTGTTAATATTACTACGTATTCGCTTTATACTTAGAGGGACACGGGCAGAAATGGGCTCTTCAGTTTTGTAATTTCCTGGGATTAACTATACTCCAAAACCTCGGTTTATGAGTAAACCAAATATGTTTATATCGCCATACAACTATAGAATATAAATTTGGGTATGTTTATTGTATCATTCTACGAAAAAAAAAATTCTCAGTATTCACATTTTTATTTCTGGAAAAATAATAAAAGTATCATGCGCTTCCGTTTTCCACCATTCCGGCGTTTTTTTTTTTTTTTTTTTTTTTTTTTTCTCTCTCCATCATATCACTTCCTAACCCTCATGCACAGCGAATAATTCTACGACTCTCTCAGCATCACTAGAAGAAGGATGACTTCTCACACACGGCTCTGGAACGTTTTTCATTTTCTTTTTACAGTTGGAACCCCACGCGTAGGAACTCGTGTTGTGATCACTACTGTTCATTATAAAGACAATTTATGCTGCGTTGTAATGTTCACAGTATTGAGACATCATGACAAAAAAAAAAAAAAAAAAGAACTTATAGTAGGATGAATAGAAATCACACGGCTGAGCTATAAAACCATCATTTTCGTACTCCAACATCCACTATTGATACAGTTACAAATCTGAGCAATTAAGAGGATATCGAGACATCAGATGGAGCGGAACAGAACTCATTGACTGGTTAATGGCAACATAATATTAACATTAATGGGTAACTGTTAATCTGGATTCATGATTATCAGTTAGAAAGTGTTATGGTTACCGATAACACTATTTAAGAAAAAAGCGATGGTATTGGAACCGAGTAAGCGATACTATTAAGAGAATGTGAAGATGTTAAGAACATGGGAAGGACGGAAATTTTTTAGAAAAGATAAGGATTCTTCAGGGCGAATACTAAATCTATCTAATAATGACAGTGAAATGTCGCATGAACAGGAAATTATAAAGAGAATGACAAAGCAGTTCTCTCTATATAAGTTCCTTGTAAAAACTGGAAGTAGGAGTTAAAAAAAACGATAAAGTGCCAGAAAAAAAAAAAAACGTTAATTAAGTAATTCGCTTAGTGACAGCGAACGCCGACAAGAGAGAGAATTCCCGATATTTTGCTCAAAGTTCTTATAGAGGGAGATTCCCCCTCCAAGCAGGAACCCCCTTTCTCCTCCTCCTCCTCCTCCTCCTCCTCCTCCTACTCCTCCTCCTCTCGTCTCACGCATGCCAGGCACGACTCTCCCTCATAAGTAAAGTTAATTTGTCATTATTTCCTTTTTCTTATTGTGAATCATTAATTTGTATTAATTTTATTTTTGTGTATTTGGGGTTATAATTTACTGTTCATAAAGCATTACAAACCTTTAAAAATAGTATATATATATATATATATATATATATATATGTGTACATATATATATATATATATATATATATATATATATATATATATATATATATATATATATATATATATATATGTACTTTGGATGAGTTTAAAGGTTTAAAGGTCCCAAATGAATGCCAGAGGTAAAGGACAGTGACATTACCCTAGATAGCAGGAAATATTCCCATATGATCAGCCCTCAAGACCCTCTCCACCCAAGCAAGGACTAGAGGGGGCCAGGCAATTGCTGCTGATGACTTAGTAGGTAGACCTATAGGCTCCCCCAAATCTCCCATATTATGCTCACAAGGATGGAGAGGTTACAGACACTGCAAAAACTATTTAACTTGAGCAGGACTAGAACACCAGCCAAGCGCTCTCCAGGCAGGGACGTTTCCAATAGGCCGCTATCACCCTTAGTGAATTGCCTTTATTTTTTATAGGAAAAATGTTTCAGTTCTCCTGGAACAGATCATGGTCGAATTCCGAGGTACCACTGTTTCTCAAAACGGTCAAAATCTGCATCATGGTGTTATCTACCAATCCTAGGCATTTCTATCCTGTTGCTACTATCCTACTATCAGCATCTATAGATGGGTATGTTGGATAGAATTGTCTATACGGAGATTCTTTGTACCAGTTGAATCATCTATCAATTCATTAGAAAAATTTGGCATTTTGGTTAGATTTAGAATATTTCTCAAGGTAATGTCAAACAAGTGAAGTTTCTGAAACAGTGGGGTGTAATCTGACACCAGCAGCAACAGGGCTATGTCTAACTGATATCTGTATATTGTTGTCTTTTAAATTAAAATTATCCCCTACAATGTATATCTAAGGTCACACCATCATCACCAATGATGGGTCTCCATGAGATGAACCCAAATCTTTGAAACTTTAACCCACAACGGCATGAGTTCATAAGAAGTCCATTTAGAGCATACTGTTTCTTGTCTGACTCTAAGGGGAACTTCACATATACATTAACTATACTTTGCTGCCTCCTTACAATCGACTGGATTATTTCCCATTAATAGGCTAAATATTTATCAGTCGGAGGATACACAAGCTCTACAGCATTTTGTAGCTTATAAGAATAGATAAAAAAGGACTAGGATCCTGGAATAAAACTCATTTACGAAGAGCTCCTCGGTATTTCTAACCCACCTACCAAATTATCAACTCAAATTTCTAACACAAGTGAGAAGAAAAAATACTTGGGTGACTGAAGAGGAGTTCTTTATTCTGCTTGAGTCCACTTTCACTTTGCCCAGTTTACATGCTTAATCACCTGATTAGGTGACTTCTCAAACTCACTACAAGCTTAGTTCTTTTCCAACGTTTTGTCTTTACGTTATATTTTGGAGCTAACTCGTTAATCACACCAAAAGGTGTCATAAACAAAGGCTTCACTTGTTATTTATTGTCATTTAGTTCATCTTCCGTTGCCATTCTAAAGAGGGCAAACATGAATATTGATACTATCAAACGCCTAGTTTTCGCTTATCTCAACTCGTTAACCACTAATTAGGAAAACTTCAGTTGCTTTCCGCTTTCCTCGATAAATTTCTTAACGCGACTAGACTGGCGCAGGTATTACAATAAGAAAGGAAGTTTGTCTTTGAATATATTCCTCTTCTCAAGAATAATGATATTTACATCGGATTGATCAGGGATAAGAATGGCCAAAATAATTAGGATTTTGAGCTCTTTTAAGTTACATGACATGTCTACTGATCATATTTTTGCAATTGTCTCCTACCGTTATTTGAGGAAATGAACGAACATATAAATAATATGGTTAAGAAATTGTAACTATCATATTAGAAACATAGCATTTATTAGTAAATACTTAGATGAAAAATCTATGGTCATACTCATTAATCACCACATATTTTCAAGAATTGATTACTGTAACTCACTGTTCTATGGCTTACCAAATTATCAGCTGAAGAAAATTCAGAGAGTACAAAACAGAGCCGCTAGATTAATAAAAGGACTACACAATAGAGAAAGAATTACCCCTGCACTAATTAAATTACACTGGCTACCGGTAAAAGCAAGAATTGAATACAAACTACTCTTACTAACGTTTAAGATACTGAACCAAAATGAACCAAAATATCTAAAAGAATGCCTGAATAAACTAGAACTAGAAACAAATGTTAACACAAGACACATGAGTGTCAAACATAGGCTATCTGAACCAAGAACAAATAGTAAATTTGGTGAAAGGGCTTTTAGCTACTGTGCGCCTAGACACTATAATAAACTGCCAACTGAAATGAAGGACCTAAAGGGAGCAATTGAATTTAAGAAGAAACTAAAGACATTACTTTTCACAAGATCATATGATTTGGAAGATGCTACAATCAAAGAATTGTATAAGTTATAATGAAAATGTTTCGTTAGATGATTAATATGGACCCGCCCGAGAAGCAGTTCACTCGACTTCAGTGGAGGGTTGGATTTAAACCCAAAACAAGTAAAACAAGTAAGTAATGCTACTAAAAGATTTTATTTGCTTTAAAATGTGGTTTTATTTTATTTGCAACCATTTCATCTTCCGGGTGCTGTGTTTTGTGGAATCACCAAAGCATTTTTTTTAATACGTTCGAATTGGCAAGAATTTCTTTGGCCTTTGATATATCTTCAAAGGCACACAGAAATACCAGGTGAGGAAGTAAATACTTATTGAAAGAGTGGGCCTCTCTCTCTCTCTCTCTCTCTCTCTCTCTCTCTCTCTCTCTCTCTCTCTCTCTCTCTCTCTCTCTCTCTTTCCGATTTACCATTATGACCTATTCCTTGATCAATTGTTGTTTTTCTTAGCATTTGCTTATCCAATTACTTGTGCTATACATTAAGAAAAGTGTTTTGTAGTAAACGTTTAAAGGACACTCATGAATGGCAGAGGCAAGGGACAGTGACACTACCCTATCGAGCAGGACAATGTCCTAGAAACTAACCACATATACATATGATTAGCACCAAAGCCCCCTCTCCACCCAATCTAGGACCAAGGAGGGCCAGGCAATAGCTGCCGATGACTCAGCAGATAGATCTATAGGCTTCCCAAAACCCCCATCCTTAGCTCATATGGATGGTGAGGTTGCAGCCACCAAAGAAACTAACACGTTTGGGGGGAACTCGAACCCCAGCTTAGCGTTCACCAGTCAAGATCGTTACCACCTCGGCCATCACAACCCCTAGATATGAAGATAAGCTGTGAACGAGATGTGTAATGTCTGAGGCCTTCTGATGATATTGTGGCAACTTTGGACACAACAGAAGAAGTGCAGAAGGTGGTAAGATAGTTTGGAAGTGCCTAAAAGTAGTGGAATTTGCGGTTAAATGTGAACAAAAGTAAGGTAAAAAATAACAGTTTAATTACAGGAGATGAAAGAGGACAGTTTCATTAAAGCAGTGAGTCACAGAATATTAGAAGAATGAGTGATTGAAGGATGTACGCAAAAGTCAGGTAATCCATTTTGATTTATGTGTGCAGGCCAAAGAGAAAATGTATGAAGGAAATGCTGAGCTAAGCCTCCTTTATGTAAGTGAAGTGCAGACTCTACATCCAAATCATAGACAAAAAAAAATAGCCTTTTGTGTGGCATATGCAGAGTAAAGACAATTGATGAAAAGCATAAATTTCAATAGGTTAGTAAGAAAAAATTAATTATTATTAATATTATTATTTTTATTTGCTAAGCTACAAACTTAGTTGGAAAAGCAGGATGCTATAAGCACAGAGGCCCCAACAGGGAAAATAGCCCAGTGAGGAAGGGAAAAACGGAAAAATAAAATATCTTAAGAACAGTAACAACATTATAATAAACATTTCCTATATAAACTATAAAAACTTTAACAAAGCAGGAGGGAGAAGAGTTAGATAGAATAGTGTGCCCGAGTGTACCCTCAAACAAGAAAACTCTAACCAAAAAAAGTGGAATACCATGGTACAGAGGCTATGGCACTACCCAAGAATAGAAAACAATGGTTTGCTTCTGGAGTGTCCGTTTCCTAGAAGAGATGCTTACCATAGCTAAAGAGTCTCTTTGAATAGAGGGTTTGAAAGATATATCTTGAAATGAGTTTAATGATAAGTTACGAGTATACTCACTGTTGATGAGCATCCTCTATAGTTGACTGGTTGAACTTATAGTGTAAGATTTTACGAGGAAAAAAGTAATACAAGATTCAACAGTTCACAGATGGATTTGGTACACACACATACACACATGCACACACAGACATATATATATATATATATATATATATATATATATATATATATATATATATATATATATATATAGATATGTATATATATATATATATATATATATATATATATATATATATATATATATATATATATATATAGATATGTATATATATGTATATATATATATGTATATATATATATATATATATATATATATATATATATATATATATATATATATATGTATATATATATGTATATATATACATATATATATGTATATATATATATATATATATATATATATATATATATATACGAACATACATATATATGTATATATATAATATATATATATATAAATATATATATATATATATATATATATATATATACATATATATATACAGTATATATAAACATACACACACACACACACACATATATATATATATATATATATATATATATATATATATATGTATATATATATATATATATACATATAGATATATATATATATATATATATATATATATATATATATATATATATATATATATATATATATATGAGTGTAAGTACCTTTATATGTAATAAAACAATCACTCTAACTATAGTAATTCTTCTAAAAAGAAAAGTAAGGTAGTGCCTGGGCAGGATTGCAATGGCTGAATATTTATAGGGCAGGAGAAGGTCCTCGAAACCTAACCTAATAATCATTTGGTAAGGTGTTGGAGAGGAACACATTCTGGCTTTACAACTTATAAGGTGAAAAATGCGCTTATTTAAACATCAATAAGGAAATCAGTCATGGACAAACTAATCATTTACTTCCCAAAAAGTATATGAATCCTCGGAACATTTTAGTTTCAAAGACTTGACTATCAGACACCCCACTAAGGAATCAGTTATCCTACATATGAGTAGAGATTTCTTAACATTTGGATTCTTCGTCTGCTTGTTTCAGTCTATATCTTGACTATATCCTCAGTTCCCCTCTCGTCGCACTTCCTGAAGGAACTCTCAGCACTTATTTATCCTTTGTGATCGAACTATCCAATGACTCAGTTTCATCTTTTCAATGGGAAAATTAAATATAAGCCAAGAGTCCTGATAATTTTTGCGTTTTGGTCATATTATCACAAATTTGCCATTTGATATGCTATTGTGATAACATACACTCAAGACAGAAAATAGAAATTTAAAACCATAGACAATGGCTGTGGCAGGTCTCACTGTCATAATTGTGATTGAAACATTTACAGACCTTGTAAACATCTAAAGGAAACTTTTGGTATATTTAGTTGAGAAACTCATCTATTCGTAATCCAATGATATCTTTCATATTTCTTCTTTTTCCATAAAAGTGGGCTCAAAGGCATATCTTCAAATAAAATATAGAAACTGATTCCTTCTTGGACAATCATTAGTATGAGGCGTTACACAAACAAATGCATGGTC
>NC_090732.1:24148434-24158434 GCF_036898095.1 Palaemon carinicauda | reverse complement strand
GATTAGAAATGTTAAGTAGAAAAAGATTCCCACAAATAAAAGGATAAATGGTAGTGTTGTGAATAGAGTATTGAAGGTATTAATCTTCTCCAGGAAGTATCGTTAAATAATAATAGCTAATATATGTCATATAGGAAAATAATTTTAAAGTAATTTCATAAGGAACAGTGATTAGAAGGTAATAAGAAAACTACGTGTTTATATGAATAATATGATCAGCGATAAAAAGAGGAAGATTGTGGTTAGTGGGAAACAGAACTTTCTTCATCAATTTAAATAAAATGTGACAAGCAAAATATTCTTCTTCATGTGCATACAATTTAAAACAAATGTAATCTGAGATATTTTCAAGAAACTACACTTAACTAGATTCCTCATGCATGGGAAGAGTATACCCAATATCCTGCATCAGATGTTTCTAAAATTCACAATCTAGAGTGAAGGAATCAGATTCCACGAGATTGATTTTGTGTAATCAATGATGAGGGGTACATTCCTTCGTACATAAACTACAGAGGAGGACAAATGTAGAAACCCATCATCACTGTAATGAAATCTTACATTTCTATATGTAGGAGTTTTAGATGGGCTGGATGTTTACTTTTTCTGGAGGAAATATGGAAAAATTTTATCTTGGAACAAACAAAGGTCAAGTATGCAAATCCTTTCTTTATTTACTAGTATACATGCAAATTCTTGCAAATCGAAATAGCATCAGTATTTATACCATTTCTAATCTCTACGGACCAAATTTATCTCGTTAATCGTTTTCGTAACGCATCTGATTCCATGGAATCTCGCTTTGGGGCATTTATCTGGCATTCATCACCAGCGCATACACGTAAACTTTGTCAGTAAAGGGTAGTAAATATATTACCCAGGCAAACAGCAAATCTTGCTGTTTGAGAGCCTATTAGAGGAAAGCGTGACTACCATTTAAACGAGGAAAATGGTTGTGGCGATTGAATGGAAGAACCAAATCAGTAGTTAATTTCATTCAAGTTCCATTATACAAATTGATTATTGTTCTAAATTCAAGTCTTATTGTACGTCCGGCGTGATTTGTAAATGTTTTCTTATTATTCTTGACGTGGTTTAAACTTTGAATTTTCAATGTTTTTAGATTTTTCAGTCTTTAGTCGTTTTATCTTTGGATTTAAAAATACAAAATAGTCTTTAAAAATGAATTCTTTCTGTGTATGTTGTATATATACACAGTTGAAAGAAACTTGACCTTTCTATACACAATTATGTAGAATTACTAATCAAAAAACGGATTTTGAGCGAAGCAAAAAATCTATTTTTGGGTGAGATAGCCATGTCGTCCTGATGGAAGTTCCTTCATTAGTAGCTTCCTAGGTTATATGTGACTACAGTGATATATCCCAGAGAATTTACCGAAGGTACCCAGAATTCTAACTCCTGGAGTGAATATCCCTTAAAATTCCTAGAAGGGATATCGCGTAAGGACGAAATGGCACACCTCATAGCAATCTGCATCCCAGATAGAGTTGACGTTCGAGGAGGTGTGGCAAAAAAAAAAGGGGGGGCCCTTCAAAGGCCATCCCCGTTCCCTACTACTATCGATAGTATAACAGTGCCATCCCTATGATAGTGGTCATTCCTTGTAGCATTGAGCATAGGCTGTTACAGATACAGTACTACGGGAGGGAAACTGAAGACCCCTTCTACAGAAGAGATGGGTGGGTCCATCTGGACGACATGGCTATCTCAGCCAAAAATAGATTTTTTGCTTCGCTCAAAATCTTTTTTTTTTAGCTCAAGCCATGTCGTCCTGATGGAAGCATACCAGAGCATTAATGTATCTGTGGATTTTCCATCAGTGCCTAAACCTTATATCAACCTTTTCAATGGTCATACTGACCATATGAGACTAGTGACAATACCGTTATATGTCATCATCACTAAACATGACCAATGTTAGTGCTGCCTGCCTCCTACAGGGAAGAGTCATCTAGACAGTTGAAAAGGGATTTCAAGGTTAACATAAATAGTATGACCAAACTTAAGTACCCACTGAATATACAAATAGTCTCAAGTTGTATATTTGGCCGAAAAGACATCAGTGTCTCTTATGTCTAACCTTAGATGCATACAAATATGTGAAGGATGCATTCTAAGTAATAAAAAGTCTGGCATGTATAGATACAATTGTCTGGCGAAGATGGACGCACTACATTCAAATAGACATTTATTTCTAATAAATGACTACAAGAGATAGTTAGCAAAACGAATGTAGTCTAACAATGGAATTATACCTGAAACAAGTACAGAAATCGTATTTCTTTCTTGAAGGAATGAAGTCAAGAAATGCCACTCTTAGATTGAAGAGAAGGTAAACAAATAACCGCTCTTCATAAAACCTGTACTGGTTACCATTAACTGCCCTATGTACTTCGTACACCGGCACTAGAGCTATCTGTATAATTCCACACCTGGGATTTTAGAACAGAGCTAGTGTTACCATTGTAACACATAAATGAAAGAAGACATACTTAAAAAGGATGACTTCCTCTCCCCTTAATTGACAGTCCCAGTCAATTATCTGTTCATCGTAGAATAAACGGCAGATTAATAAGTTACCAGACGTCACCACATATTGCTTCAGATCATGGACTAGCAAAGCATAGTGTTTGTAGAACATCCTGGATGATTCCTATCCAGAGCATGTCCGAGGACAAGTGAGGACCCAAACCAAAAATAGTGTATCACAAAAAATTAGGGGGCAGGTTTTAAAACACTACCTGCCGCCACTACATAGTGTTTCAGTTCATGCACTTGTTTTGCGTAGTGTTTGTAAAACACTCTGGATAATTTCCATCCAGTGTATGAACGAAGATGCTCAAAGTCCATGTACTGAAAGAAGTTCAGTGATGAAGCAATCTTTCTCGGATCATGACCTGCAGGAGTACTGTCCGGATGCGCTCTACGAATAAAGTAGGTGAGCTTCGCCCTTAGTTGATTTAGAGATAAATTTAATCCCGAAGTTTCTCCTCTAAAGAGCTGACCTCCCCTGAAGTCTGAAATTCTACGAAGATAGATCTTTAGACACTCTACAGGACATAGAGAGACATCTTCCTTCAGAGGACAGATTCTCCAGGGATCCCACCTCTTAGTGAGTAGCTCGTTTTTAGCGAGAAATGATGGATCAGGGAAGAAATTGAGTTCTCTTAAATCTGTGAACTGAATGTGGCCCTCATCTCTCGATAGAGCCACTATTTCACTAACTCTAGCCCCAGAGGCTATTGCGAAGAGGAAAACAACATTTTGGGTTAGATCCTTAAGAGAACAATCTTCATTATTCACCGATGAGGCATAATGTAAGACTTTGTCCAAAGACCAAGAGATGGGCTTTGGTGGTGCTGCAGGCCTAAGTCTAGCACATGCTTTCGGAATCTTGTTAAAGATTTCATTTGCCAAATCCACTTGGAAGGCATATAGGAGAGGTCTAGTCAAGGCCGATTTGCAGGTATTTATCGTATTGGCCGCCAACCCCTAGCTATGAAGGTGGACAAAGAAGGACAGACAGAAGTTCATAGAAATTTCTTTCGGTCCTTTTGATTTAACAAACTCCACCCACTTCTTCCAGGAAGACTCATATTGTCTTCTAGTAGACTTAGCCTTGTATTCTTCTAAGAATTCTATATTGCCTTCTGAGATCCCAAACCTTTTTCTAACTGCTAGAGCAAGAAATTCATGAAATGAAGGGTTTGGGTTCTCTGTGATAAATCGAAGGCAGTTAATTTCTGAACCTTCGGAAATATACCTAGGATCGGAGGTAGGACCGGCATCATCTAGTCTATCAGACCCATTAGAGGATCCTCGTATGGGGCTATTTAGCGAGGTAGTTTCTTGAAGACACTCGTGATGAAGAGGTCAAACTGCAGTTCTGGGACTTGTTCCCATTTGGGAGGGAATATGTCTGCGTCCATGGACCATTCCAACTCTATCGCCTTGGATCGTGATAGAGTATCCACGTATCCACCGTCACATCGTGGATCAGATGTAAATGAACTGCTGTTAGGTGCCATCCCTTTAGGAAAAGGATGGGTAACATCACTAGGACTGTACGAGACGTTCAATTGAGACGTCTTATTATCGCTTCGGTTTACCAGCTCAGACGCATGGAGTCTGATCTGTGTGGAGGGGGCTTCCCCGCCCACGAAAGGACCAGCAGAGTCCTGGGACTTTCGTGTTTTAACTTTTGTTAAAGAAGCCATTAAAGAGGGACCGATCTCAGTCTCTTTTGATCTTTTCAAGTGTTTGATGCGTGTTTTCTCCAGGCTCTTAACGCATATTTCCGATGTGCTCTTTGCAATAGGTCTGTCACTATTGCGAATTGGGGAAAGTTTAGCACTTTTCCTTGTTGGCATTTTGGGAATCTGATCGATTAGCTGAATCTCTTGACAGACCTCGCGAGCTCCTTTTAAATTCCCGAGGGAAAAGAGAGCTGATGTGACTGAGGGCTTCGATGAGTTTTTAGCCATCGGAACCCTAGAGCTGGAGAAAATAGAGACTTCTAGAAGCATATCTTGCATCTCTGATGTCCCCGGAACCGGGTCATCTTTATGAAGATACTTAGGACTGTGAGTCTGATACGTATCTATTCTAGGATGAATGTTACTCTCCGTGACATGAATCCTAGGCAGGAGGAAGGGGTGTGGTTGACTGAAAGGTTCCAGAGGACACCTTTCAGGTCTGACAAGACTACGAACACCCTTAGTTGGAACAGGGTCCATATGTTCAGGAGGATTAACATTCCAAACTTGCAGTTTATTATGAATTTGTTGAGTAGCGACAGGTTCAGAATGACTCAGATATTTCTTGAGTCGTTCTCGTGAACACAAAATAGCCTTCCCTGGAACTCGATGAGCCGTAGCTTTCTTACTACCTGTATGCTCTATAGCTCTCAGGTATACTCCTCCAGGAGGGTTTTGAACTGTTGGAGGAGGTAAGGAGATAATAGTAGGGACATTTCTGTTTCCCATCAATGGCTCATCTTGAATAGGCTCTGGACCGAAGGATCGAAGGTCCTGCTATCCTGAGGGACCATTCCTCCTAGCCAAAGCGTTTTTATGCTTCGAACTGTCAGTAAGCTTAGACTTTTGACCATCTGCCTGTAGCATCTTGGTCACTAGAATAATGGGCTGTTGTTGAGCAGCCCGGATATTTCCAGTATTTTCGATCTTCTTTTTAGGTTGGGGACCCACAACCACGGAAGATTTCTCTTTGAGGGAATGCCCCATTTTTGGGGAAGACTTATGTTTTCCATGGTGGCAGTCTTAATTACTTCCTTAATGACCTCTTGTGGGAAGAGGTCTTTACCCCAGATGTTGGAAGATATTAGCTTCCTTATTTCGTGTTTCACTGTTGCAGCAGCAAACACAAACTCTCTACATGCTCTCCTAGCCTTCACAAAGGCGTAAAGGTCCTTTACCAAGGTAGCCATATGCATTTTGGCTAAGACCATGAGCATGTCTGGGGTGTTTTCGTAGGTCGAACACAACTCTATGTAGTTTTGTAGAGAAAGGGATGTCGCCAGTCTCTCGTTTGACTCGTGTTCATTAAACAAGAGCAAATCGGAAAATTTAGGGAGACATACATTGAATTGCCGACTTGCGACATCCTTGTCTAATTTTCCTACTGAAAATGTCAAATGGACTTTCTTCCAATCCTTTTCCTGTCCGGGAAAAGCTGGTGACAAAGGCTTGCACTCATCGAGTGTGGGACATGACTCACCCGCCTCTACAGCTTTGGTAATGGAAGTAAATGCCTTCTCCATAAAGGGGAAGGAGAGTGAAGCAGGAGTAAGAAAGGAAGGGTGTATGTTATTCAGTGAGAATACCATCTGAATAACCCGCCTTCTTCAGATTACCTGAAAGGTTAGTCTGTGCTTTATCATGGTCAAGAATCATGACCTCCTTTTGTTTCGTTCCTTTTCTTGTCTTTGGTTCGAACCTCAGTCGAACCCAACAATTAGGGAAAGCCTCAAAGCTTGGCCAAAATTGGATTTTGTCCAAGGGAACAGTACCTATTTTCCCTGAAATGAAGAGATTGCCATTTGAAATCGACATCTGCTCCGCAAACCTCCAGGGATTGGTTATGGAGCATGAAGGAAGGTCTTGATTCATGGGTCGTTTAACTGACCCGTGGGAAGCAACAAGAGGAGCTTTACGAGGTTCTATCTTGCGTTTTACTTCTTGCTTTTTGCTTTGTTTACTAAAGCTCTCTATTTGATTCTTCAGTTGGATACATAATTGTACCACATTATCCAAAAGAGGGGTAAAAGACGGAGATGTTGACATCGATGGCTCTTTAGCCGGCAGAGGTGGAGGAAAGTCCGACACAACATATTTTTCTTCTACCTTAGGGTACTTCTTGCCCTCGATCCCAAAGGTTTTCTCAACATCAGGGAACGTATTTGACTCCTGAGGCACTACTATTTCCTCACTTAGCTCTGGAAATAATAGCTTACGCATCCTATCATTAGGTAGGAAAGGTCCCGGAGAGATCTTTTGGAAGCCTCTCACCCAGTTACGTAATTTATACTGCGCTATATCCTTAGTCTCTGTAGACTTGGGATTATCAAAACCTTCAGACATCAATGTCCAACATATGTTGCAACCCTGTGGGTTCCAATAATGTAGGGATCCGGAAATAATATTGCAGGGGGCATGCAACCTACAAGTATTATGACCGAAAAAGTCCTTACCCTTGGCTCTGCAGAGGACTGCCGTACAAGGTATCTGGTGCTCCTTCTGTAAAGAAAGGAAAAACCAAATGAGTATACAATAGATTATTACTTTAACAATCAACATGTAAATGTCATATACAACAGAATACCTTAGGATAGAAGCTATAAAGGGATAGTAGGAGATACATACCTGTATACCTCTGGGAGCAAATGCTGCTACCTCCCCTCAGTATTAACTTACATGGAGTTTTCTCTGTGAGAAAATCCAATTAACTATCCCAAAATTGTTAATACTGTGGGGTCAGGATGACTGATTACAAATCAGACTATTGAAGAAATTATTCCTTCAATATATAAAGGGGTATCAGCAGAAAACTCGCTGAAGGATACCCAAGGTAAGTTAGGAAATACTACTCTATCATGGTAATGTAGTTTCTAAATTGCAAAAGTCTAAATTGGAAAATATCGACTACTGTGCCTATGTAATGCAGTCTAATCATTATGCTGCCTACAAGGCAGCATATGACAGTAGGGTCCATCTAGCACTAGAGGGAACAGGAAAATAAAGACATATAAATGTACATCCTACTTGGGTCATTTGCTGTAGTCTTCCTACTATATCAAATCAAAGAGTTTCCTGATCAGGGAGACTCAAAGAAAACAGGGCTGTACCCTTTACGGGATAGGAGTGTATTACTGTTGCCTGAAGTATTTAATATGCAGGATAATCCTAAACTGATTTCTAATCAGGATATTGAAGAAATCATAATCATTCAATATAAGATTAGGCTCAGCAATTGCCCGAATTGGATATCCAAAATATATTGGAAAAAACCACTAATATAAGAAATATAGTAGTTTTCTATCTACAGTATATTCTATACTGAGATATACTGGCCATCTGTATAACCTATACAGCAGTATATCTGGCATGTTGCCAGTCTGGCTAGGCTATGTCTTCATACCTTGCAGACCTAGCGAGACAGAGAGAGACAGTATGGAAAAAAGGGCTATCCTTTACTGTAACTATATGTAGTAATTAAGGAAGAAAACTCTAATAGACTACCTTTTTTCCGAAAGGAAGTTCTAATAGAAGGGGAGAATGTAACATTCAGGCTTCTATATAGCTACAGTACTGTTTCCGGCAACCCGCCGACAGTACTGGTACAGTCGGCGTGACGCGTCGCCGGCCCTGCCGGCTACATACAGGCAACAGAACCTATAGCTACAGTCCAAGGGAGGACTGAGAACCTCGGGGACAGAAGGGACTAACCACTCACAGCCATCATGGGCGCTACTGCCGGCCAGGCCGGCAACTGGTGACAGTCCATGATTGTCGACAGCCATCTTGGTTGCCGGCCTGGCCAGCAAATGGCTATCATGGCGACAACCGCCGGCAACGTCGGCATTCGCCGGCAATGTCGGCAGCTGCCGACAGTCCATGACTATCGGCAGCCATTTTGGTTGCCGGCCAGGCCGGCAGGCGGCAGTATGCCCTGCCGTCAGACAAGACGAGAGAGGTAGTCTGGCTGCATCCAGCACTCTACCGTTAAGGTAAGGATGCAGGATGTCAGCCTAAAAGACAATGGACAAATCATTAAAAAGGATAGAGGGGAAGGGGAAAAGGGTCCTGTAACAATTGTGAAAGGAACTGTCAAACTTGACAGTCCTAGCGCCTATAAAAGGAACTCTGTTTCTGTATGGTATCGACAGAATCCGGGTGCTAGGAGAGACTCAGTTCTCCAACCCAGAGACTGCCGACACAGTCAAGGGGAGGGGGCGACACTGCGCCTCCTCCCACAAAGAGAAACAGGATTCCAGTGCCACGTTATCTTAGGCTAAAAGGGAATTACTTTCAGCCCAGGGAACTGAGGCACAGGACTAGTCTTTTAGTCGCAAGGAGAAAATGGTATACTACCATAACCAAAGCGACTATGGAGGACTAACCTCCATTGTCGGTAACCTTGTCGGCAGGGGAGTAAAGGTATCCTACAACCCACTCACCCTGTCGGAAGGTCAACGACATAAGACTAAATACTCTGAGATTCTGACCAAATCCCAAAACCTGCTGGTATGTCCACAACGAAAGGTTAAGGGGATAGGCAGAAACCAAACCTCAGGTTAGCCATGTCTGAATAATATTCAGGCACGGCCATAAGGGTTGTAGTCTGGGACTACACTCAGAGGGAAAGGGATTACCTTTAAGTCTCCGAAGAGACGTGAGAAGTTTCATAACATTACAGGAGGTATCAGTCTCCACTGGAATGAAAACAAAACACAATGGTAATCGGGGAATGTCGACCATATAGACAGTGTCTAGGTTAGGCTAACTAAGCTAAACGAGTTCTCGGTTACCTAAATCACCGAAACTCTAACTATACGATCGACAGAGGAAAAATTAAAAAATTATGCATATAATCACATCTTCACAAGAATATGCCTAAATAGCTAATTAATTACAAGAATTAAATAAGGCTATTCAAAAACTGGAAATCGTTCCGCTAACTAAATAACGCATGCCTAAGAACGACAGCGCCCATGGCGCCTCCAGTAAATGACCTAGCTCTAAAAACGCAATAAATACTCAATATCATTGTGAAACAAGAGCTAAAACATATTCAAAGTAAAGACCCTATACTCAACTTTCCAAAGGCGGAAGAAGATGAAGAAAGCATAATAATAATCCTTTAACCAATCGAAATAATTTCAATCACTGGAAAATACCACCGAGCGAAATCGCTACAAATAAAGGAATGACCACTATCGTATGGATGGCGCTGTTGTACTTTCGATAGTAGTAAGGAACGGGGATGGCCTTTGAAGGGCACCCCTTTTATTTTTGCCACACCTCCTCGAACGTAAACTCTATCTGGGGTGCAGATTGCTATGAGGTGTGCCATTTCGTCCTTACGCGATATCCCTTCTTAGAATTTTAAGGGATATTGTATGCAGGAGTTAGAATTCTGGGTACCTTCGGTAAATTCTCTGAGATATATTATAGTAGTCACATATAACCTAGGAAGCTACTGATGAAGGAACATCCATCAGCACGACATGGCTTGAGCCCAAAAATACATTTAGTGTTTATTTTTCACAAAGGGATGGTTCCATTCACTGTGCATCCTTTGGTGACAATAAATAACAAAGAGGTATATATAGTTCTGCCTTTGACTGCTCATTCAGTGTGGGAAGCCTAGGAGAAAAGATCAATTTAACCTTCGAAAAAGATTAAAAAAGTATTACTATTTTGGTTAAGGAATAGATGTGATTCACATTGCATTACTC
>NC_090732.1:24138434-24140934 GCF_036898095.1 Palaemon carinicauda | reverse complement strand
ATTTACTATTTGGCGTCGGAAAATGTTTTGAAACATTTTAGTTTTTTTAGTTTTTTCTTTACTCATCATCAGGACTACATTAGTTGATTGGTTACACTTTAATATAAAGGCTATGATGGTGAAAATTTTATGATATCAAAATGTTTGGATATTCTAAAATTAATTAACATAAATTGATTCTTTGAAAAGAAATAAATTTTGAAATACATAAATGATTTTGTCACAAAAATTCTCTTTCACGAAACTTACGACCATTTTCACAGCAAGGTTAACATCGGCTTTTCAGGAACGTTATCTTTAGACGCCACTAACATATCAATTCATAATAAACCAAAAGTAATATGTGCAAATGTCTCACAAACACACATACACACACACACACACACACACACACACACACACACACACACACATATATATATATATATATATATATATATATATATATATATATATATATATATATATATATATATATGTGTGTGTGTGTGTGTGTGTGTGTACATGTCTTATGTAAATGGTAGGGAACTCAGTTTAATTAACGCATTATTAATATTTTTTTTATTATTATTATCACTTATTGCATTCAAGACTTTTAGGGACTTTCTTTTCTTCATTTTGAATCATATCTTATTTTGTGAACTTTATAGCTTCTACAATACAGAGATATGAAGGTCTCCAGGTAAAACTAGACCCTTTTTTTAGGAACATTGGTATTCAATATACTACGTCGTTTTTCTTCCTGCGTAACACACGCTCTCTCTCTCTCTCTCTCTCTCTCTCTCTCTCTCTCTCTCTCTCTCTCTCTCTCTCTCTCTCTCTCTCTCTCTCAAGCGCATGAAGTGCCTAATAAATGTCGCAATCATGCGTTTGACATTATTAAGACAATTATCATTCAACATTATCTTCTCATCCATAAATACCCTGTATTATCTTCTCAGCTAAAGATCCCACATCATTGTCCCTCCGTATCGCCAGTCACTAGCACAGATTAAGTCTCATCTCTAAAGCAAAGGACCTTTACTTAGACTAAGAGGTTTATTATCATTGGTTAGAAAAGCCTTTTGACTCCTACATGTTATACAATCCTACTTGGATACTATGGCCACCAGAAGAAGTGAACGGAACGAATAATGTCGCATATTTACATTTACCGCCGAATTTTGGATGAGTGCCCTCCGCTACTAAATAAATTTCCATATCAGCCACACCATACAACTGAGAGAAGAAACTCGACAGAAGTCATCGAACCACTCTACAAACATCCTGCTATTTATCTCTACCAAACAAGTACTCTCTTTCTACATTAAGGTTCCTCCTTTCGGATACCTTTTTCATTGTACCTACCTAGAACCCCTATCTACTCTTTTTTCCCAGTATATCCTTTTATATTATCCTTATCCAAACATTCGTAATCTATTTCTCTCTGATCCATCCCTTATTCTCCACATTTTTTTCTACCATTACTATATTCCATTTCTTTTTTATACTTTCTTTACGTCTTATTTATCATACTCATTCAAAACATAACCAATTCGTCTCTATTGCCTTAACTTCTGTATTTGTTTCCTTTAATCTAAGACTCCTTATGACCTTATAACAGAATTGAACCGACAACCACCTAATAATTAACATTCTAATCTTGTCTTCCATAAAATGTCAGGATACCTGAAAACTTTTAATCAATCAATCAATCAATCTACCATAAAAACTATAGGTAAGCCTTCTGCTTTCCTTTCTTCATCTATTCTTTTATCTTTTTTATCTTCACTTCATAATAAAAAGAGATTAGGAAGCAACATATGATCATAAAAAGAGTGAAAAGAATCCTGTGTTGCTGGTGAACACACGTTGCGTTTAGTTAATACAAGTATTGATAATAGGAAAGTGAAATAAACTCTGGCAGTTGCGTAAAGGAAACAGTTATATCTGTTGTATGGAACATAGCATGCTCATTCCAAAAGAATAAGGATAAGGATAAGGAAGAAAATGGTTACATGGAGAGACTATCTGAAGGCTAATAAGCTTGAATTTCAAAATCACTTTCGGACCTTCGCTGTTTTTATGGTTTTTGATATAATATTTCAATTACTAAATTATATTTGTTATTCTGATGAAGGTTTCTTGTCTCGGGAGTTGCAAAGTTACTGGATAATATCCTGAATTCAAGTAACGTCTATATTATTGCCTAGAAATTTTAACTTGGTTCGGCACTAAGAAAAAAATCCGAGGCGGAATTTATTCTGTGGTTGCTTCAGATCTGAGTGCAATATGTAAGCAACTGTAGTAGTAGTAGTAGTAGTAGTAGTAGTAGTAGTAGTAGTAGTAGTAGTTGTTGTTGTTGTTGGTTTTAAGATAGAGTAGTAGTAGTAGGTGTTGTTGTTGTTGTTACCATAGAGTAGTAGTTGGTGTTGTTGTTGTTGTTACCATAGAGTAGTAGTCGGTGTTGTTGTTGTTGCTACCGTAGAATAATAGATGTTGTTGTTCTTACGATAATGTA
>NC_090732.1:24125934-24128434 GCF_036898095.1 Palaemon carinicauda | reverse complement strand
TTTATCACAGAGACATTATAATCACGTAAGCTTACAATGGCGTGACTCTAAACTTTTATCTTCAACTCTATGCCCGGCACCAAATTTCTTACAAAACTTCACGATCCATATTCACACTAATAAGAATAAACATTGACAAATAATTGTCATATATCATTATTAGCTTAATTGATCATCACACTTCACCTATATAAATGTGACATCAGCTCTCCTTGTTAAAGGTATACTTCGTCTATTTAGATGCATTTGCAAAGATCATCAGAATACATGTGGTGGGCTTTTTCCTCTTGCTCTCACTTAACGATCTTTCAGAATCATCTTTCTTTTCTATTCACGATTGTCATACCATTGACTTACAAAGACCGTCTTTTAACTTACATTGAGCCAAGAAACACCTTTACTGACATGCATATCTGGATGATAAGGGTTATTTTTTTAACTGATTTCCACTCTAGAACGCCCTTATTAACAAACCCAAATCCGTAGGCGGATGACGTAACATAGTCAGGCGTTGGCAAAGACACAGAAATGTGACCATTTTATTTTTCATTATTCTATTTGTCTTTGCTGATTACGCTAATTATAAGAACATATAACTATTACTCTTTTTATTATTTGAATCTGTAATAAATAATGATATCCTCCTTTCAAAAAAATTATATTTGGCAGCGCTGTCCCAAACTCGTTCCACCAACGTTAACTATGCTGATGATTGTTACCTTGGTTACTTGCACAAGAACATGACTTACCATCCAAGTGTTATGATGAAGGAGCGAAATAATAAAGACGTTTATATGTAAACTCAGGTTACATCCGTTAGCATATGAAAAATTCAGACCGTTTTATGATAAAAATATTCACTACAAATATGGAAACGATCGTTGGAAAATTTACCAACTCTCGATTCTCTGCATCTAACCACCTACCACACTTTTTTTGACACACGTGGGCGTAAAATAAGACTATATTAGTTGAGACAAGGTGCTTCTGATGCCATCTATTGGCGGTAAAGTAAAACTCCTTCAGATATAAGACGTCTGTGTTATTATGATTTTCGGAATTTAATAATATTGTTATTCTATCTTGTTTTTACTAACAACACATGTCATACCATGAAACATATTAATTATCTCTAGAATTCCTAAAAAGGTAAATGAAATATTGATCAAATAACTATTTAATTATTTAATTGTCTCACCTATTTCAGTCATGTGGCACCTATCTGGCAATCCCACCCGCCACCGACCCCCAAAAACAATTCTTTTAAGTTTATTGTGAAATTTATAATTTCCTAAGAATTAAGCTGTGGCCAGACAACAGCAAGCATCAAGTTCACTTGCGTCGGTTTTATAGTAATTTTTTGCCCAAATAGCAGCAGAAATGAAGTAATAAAAATTATATATAATGAGCGGGTGATGGGGATGATTAACAATTTGGTACTATGCTGTTAAGGCCATCTATTGACCATGAAATTAAACAGTGTGAAGAACTCTTTAATCTTTGAATTCTGGAACCTTCCTACTTAATTGGAGCTGAATATAGTTTATACCTCCCACACATATTTCTACATAAGTATCAATATATCACACTTTTCCAATTGGATAGACTTTCCCAAGAATGGAACAAGAGGTGTGTGCTGCCATCTTTTAACAAGAAGTAAAAACACTAGGATTCATGGTAGTTTTTGTTTTTAATTAATGCATCAAAAACTCATAATTCCAATAATACTCTATTTCTTTTAATTATTAGGATTTAAGTTATGATAATTATGTGTAAGATATAGATAATACGTATTTCAAAAACATATAGAGCAGATCACAATATTCTAAAAAGCAAAGAGTTAGAACTCAGCCAGAGAATTAGACATCAAATTTAACCAAAATGTATTTATGTCATCAGCAAATACTTTATTAGCTATTCCTAAACCCAATTACGGATATGCATCCTCTATAAAGTGTGCCTTGAAGCTGGTCAAGATAAATACATTCGACCAATAAGTGAATTTGCTATTTGACTAAGCCCACTACACAATACTTCGATTTCATTCGACTTGAGGTGAATTGGAGCTCATTCATATCTTGAAGTAGACATAGGAGATAGTACCGATCAACTGAATAGAGTCATTTATTTCTATTAGCAGCGGTTTCCAGGTCATCTCGGTAAGTGTCGGTTGAATTTATTTTCCTACAATAACGAAACAATGTCTTGATATATTTTGATAACTTCAAATCTTTCTTCATGCTGTTGAAAGACTGAGGTAGGAAAAAGAGCCCTTATCTCTCTTAATAAAGAGCAGGTACCTAAATACATAAATAAATAAATAAATAAATATATATATATATATATATATATATATATATATATATATATATATATATCCAGTCACGCTGAGCTCTCTCCATTCTTATGATTAGAGGGAAAGAGAGTAGCCATACCCTGGCAATAGGGGTTACGTGTGTGTGCATATCTATCTAAATATTTAGACGTTATTTATGACCGG
>NC_090732.1:24113434-24120934 GCF_036898095.1 Palaemon carinicauda | reverse complement strand
GAATGAAGTAGGTGATTTTCGCTCTTAATTGTTTCAGTGAGAGGTCGCTGTCCGATGTTTCTCCTTTGAAGAGTTGGCCTCCACCAAAGTTCGAAGTTCTGCGAAGATAGACCTTGAGGCTCTCTACTGGGCATAGAGAGGCATCTTCCTTCAGGGGGCATATTCTCCAGGGGCCCCATCTTTTGGTGGGTAATTCATTTTTGGCGAGAAACGTCGGATCAGGGGAGAGGGTAACGTCTCCTGTATCGGTAAACAGGATGTGTCCGTCTTCTCTTGATAATGCCACTATTTCGCTGACTCGAGCTCCCGAAGCAAGAGCAAAGAGAAATATAACTTTCTGAGTCAGATCCTTGAGAGGGCATGAATCATTATCCAAGTTGGAGGCGAAATGGAGCACCTTGTCTAGTGACCAGGAGATCGGTTTCGGTGGGGGTGCTGGGCGTAGGCGAGCACATGCTTTCGGTAGTTTGTTGAAGATGTCGCTGGACAGATCAATTTGGAAAGCATATAGGATTGGTCTGGTCAAGGCTGATTTGCAGGTTGAAATCGTATTGGCTGCTAATCCCTGTCCATGAAGGTGAATAAAGAAGGACATGCAGAAATCAATCGTGATTTCTTTAGGATTTTTTGTTTTGACGAAGGAGACCCATTTCCTCCAGGATGATTCGTATTGCCGTCTTGTGGATTCGGTCTTGTATTCCTCTAGGAAGTCCAGACTTTTCTTCGAGATCCCAAACCTCTTCTTTGCGGCTAGGGAGAGAAAATCATGAGATGAAGGTCCTTGATTTTCGATGATGAAGCGAAGACAGTCGACTTCTGTACTTGTTGGGAGAGAACTGGGCCCGGGAGAGGGATCAGCTTGGGCTGCAGCTCCAGGACCAGGGGGTACCAGTTGCTCCGGGGCCACTTGGGAGCCACTAGGGCCGCTGTCCCTTTGAAGGTTCTTAGTTTGGAGAGGACTTTCAACAGAAGGTTGGTGGGAGGGAACAGGTAGATCTTGGACCATCTGTTCCAGTCCAGTGACATGGCATCCACTGCTTCTGCCTTGGGGTCCTCGTACGGGGCCACATACCGAGGAAGTTGATTGTTGTCGCTCGTTGCAAAGAGATCTATCTGAAGTTCTGGGACTTGGTGAGAGATGAAGGAGAATGATCTTGCGTCTAGAGACCATTCCGACTCTATCGGGTTTGTCCGCAATAGAGCATCCGCTGTCACGTTGCGGAATCCTTGTAGGTGAACTGCAGACAGGTGCCACTTCTTCTTCTCCGCCAGACGGAAGATTGGGAGAAGCACCTGATTTATCTGGGGCGATCTTGAGCCCTGGCGATTGAGACAACGAACTACCACCGAGTTGTCTAGGGTTAGACGAATGTGGATCGAGGGCGGCGGGGATAATTTCTTCAGAGTTAGAAGGACCGCCATGGCCTCCAAGATGTTTATATGGAACGTCTTGAACAGGGGAAACCAGGTGCCTTGAGCCTGTTTTTGGTGGGAGTGACCTCCCCACCCTCCAGCGAAGCGTCCGTGTGGATGTTGAGTGATGGAGGAGGGTGTTGGAGAGGCATGGACCTTTTCAGGGCCTTTGCTTCTGACCACGGCTTTAGGAGAAGTCGAAGTCTGTTTGGAAGCCGTCTCTTGAGGTCTCTTCGAGCGATGGATGCAGAACGTCTCCAGACTCCCGCGGCATCCTTTAGCTGTGCACGAAGCACTGGGTTTGTCACTGAGGCGAACTGTAGAGAGCCTAGAACTCGTTCCTGCTGGCGTCTTGAAATTCGTTTGGATTTCAGCAGTCGCTTGACAGACCCTGCTATTTCCTTCCTTTTCTTCTGGGGGATGGAAAGGCGGTGTGACTGAAGGTTCCATTGGATTCCCAACCACTGGAACTTCTGAGCTGGAGAGAGGCGAGATTTCTTCTCGTTGATCTTGAATCCCAGGTGTTCTAGGTACTGGGTGACTTTGTTGCAAGATTTTACACAATCTTCGGGCGATGGAGCCCAGACTAGCCAGTCGTCGAGGTAGGCCATCACCTGGACGTTTCAGAGGCGGAGCTGTTGTACTATGGCGTCCGCCAGCTTTGTGAAGATCCGAGGGGCCACGTTGAGGCCGAAGGGCATGGCCCGGAAGGCGTAGCTTTTCGTTTGGAGTCGAAATCCTAGGTAGGAGGAAGCGTGATGGTTCATTGGAACGTGCCAGTAGGCATCCGCCAGGTCTATGGAGACCGTGTAGGAACCTCGAGGCAGAAGGGTCCTTATCTGATGAAGAGTCAGCATCTTGAACTTGTCGTTCGCTATGAACTTGTTGAGGGGGGATAAGTCCAGAATGACTCTGAGTTTGTCGGAGTCTTTCTTGGGGACACAAAACAGTCTCCCTTGGAACCTGGTGGACTTTACCTTCCTTATCACCTTCTTGTTCAAGAGATCTAGGACATATTCTTCCAGAAGGGGGGTTGATTGTTGGAAGAATTGCTGGAAGGTTGGGGGTGGTTGAGTCCAACTCCAGTCTAGACCCTTCTTGACGATGCTGTGTGCCCAGGGATCGAAGGTCCAACGATCCTGGAATTGGCGGAGTCTTCCTCCCACCGGAAGCACTTCATTGCTTCTGGTGTCCCGAGGGCTTGCTGCCTCGGCCGCTAGCTCCCTTTCCTCCTCTGCCTCTGGAGGGACGGCGAGATGCGTCTCTGCTTGCACCTCTGTTCGAGCCTCTACCTTTGGGACGAAAGGTAGTTGTCTGTTGTTCGAAAGCAGGGGTGAAGACCGGTGACTGTGACAACACCGGTTGGGGGACCAATTGAAAGGTCTGTTGTGGCTGAGCTGCCACTTGGGAGGTAGCGGGTCCCGGAAACTGACGTCTTGGTTGACGTTGCTGGGGTTTCTGTTTTTGGGATTTCCTCTTAGGTTGAGGTCCTTCGTCCTGAGAGGGTTTCCTTTTTCTTGACATGCCCCACTTGTGGAGAAGGTTCCTATTCTCCGTGGCGGCTTTGTCGGTGATTTCCTTCACAAGGTCAGAAGGAAAGAGGTGTTTGCCCCTGATGTTGGAGGAAATCAGCCTCCGGGGTTCGTGTTTCACAGTGGCACCTGCGAACACGAATTCACGACAGGCTCTCCGAGCCTTTATGAAGTGGTACAAGTCCTTCATCACGGTTGTCATGTGGGATTTGGAGAGTACCATGTAGTGGTCTGGTACTCTGGTGTCACAGGCCATAATTTCAAGTTGGACTTGGTGAGACATAGATGCTGCGAGCCTCTCCTTCGTGTCTTGTTCCCGACGAAGGAGGTGATCGTTGAGCTTAGGGAGGTCTTCGTTAAACTGACGTCCGGCGACGTCAGGATCTAGCTTTCCCACGACGAAAGTGTGCTGGATATCTTTCCAGTGTCGAGCGTCAGGGGGAGTGACTATGGAGAAGGGTCTGCACTCCTCCAGTGCAGGGCAGGCTTTCCCCTCTTCCACAGCTTTAAGGCACGCAGTGAAGGCCTTTTCCAAGAATGGAAGAACCGCATTTTCAGGTGCGACATAAGTAGGGTGCTTCTTGCTCAGGGCCGGAAGCTTGGAGCAGGTAAAACCCCTACTCTTGAATGTGTTGGCTAGCATAGCCTGGGCCTTCGCGAGATCGAACACTATCTCTTCCTTGGGTTCGGTCTCTTCCTTAGAGGCGGGTTCGGAACTAAGTCGGACGTAACAGTCCGGGTAGGCCTCAAAGTTTGGGAAGAACTCCACGTCTTCCAAAGGGACCGTGCCGATCTTGTCGCTGACAAAGATCCTGCCGGTCGCGATAACCATATGCTCAGCATACCTCCACGGGTTGGCATGTGAGCAAGCGGGGAGATCCTTAACCGAAATCCTCTTCGGTTCTCTGGATCCCATCATGGACCTGATGAACTCCTGATTCTCCTTTAACCTGTCGTCCATGACGGCTCTAATCAACCGGATCATTTCTTGAGTGGAAGAAGAGGGATCCGGGGTCGTGGAGGTAGACGGGATAGATACTTCCGTCGGTGTAGGAGTAGGAGCGGAGATGGAAGGAGGAGCGACCTCTTGCTCCGACTCGGCGTATTCCACCTGGTCTTCATCATCTTCAGCTCCTTGAGCCATAAGAGTCTTCTCTGTGTCTTCCGAGACGTCCGACATATGTTCGTCATCTTCAGAATCCAGGCGGCACTCGTGCATGGACTGAGCCATGACAACATCAGGTTCCACTGTAATTTGGACAGTGGGAATCACATCCTTGGGTACCACTGAATCAGGGGAGGCCTTAGGGAACAAGAGTGACCTCATTTCTTCAGTGGCCAAGTACGGTCCGGTGGCATTCTTCTGGAAGCCACGCAACCCACTTGCGTAGCTTCTCCCGAGAAGTGTCCCTGACCTCCGCTGAGGGAGGGTTATGGAAGGCGTCAACTAGTTGAGCCTGGCAGACCGTACAATCCAGTGGGTCCCAGAATTTCAGATCCCCTTTCTTGTTAGCACAAGGGGCGTGAGTCCTGCAAGCCGTATGCCCGTAGAAGTGCGGGCGTTTCACAGCGTAGAAGTCGAAATCACACTTCATCTGCTCCTCCTGTGGAAGAAAGAGAAAATGAGTATGGGGGAGTCATAAGAATGGTTCTTAAGCTAAGTTAAGATTAATCATTAATATTAACTTAAAGAAAGGGTGTGATGCATAGAGAATGAAGTAGTAAAGAGAACATACTCCATGCATCTCGCCCGTCTGGCTACCGCAAGCATTATCCCCGGGTAATCCGAGATGGCCAAAGGCACAGGATAGTATTCCCTGAAATTCCACAGGGCAATGGAATTCCATGGGAAACCAAGGATAAGTTTTGGGGCTGAGATCACTCAGTCCTTAATTTGGGGAACTAACAGGTCCCTTAGGGTAACTGCTTCCGGCAACCAGCCGCGCTAAGATGCACGCAGCATGCTGGAATATTGAAGAATGCAAAGGGACAGCATGATTACTAATAGAACAGTACCAAGGCACTGATCTAAAGAGTGTAAACAGGCTATCTGTTTGCAGTGTAGGGCTATCAGTATACAAGTGATAGCTAGGAGAAGGAGGTGCAAGTATCCTTGACGCCTCCGGGAGGCCGCTCCAACAGAGTTTCTGGCATTAGGACAGACAAAATGTAAGTCAAGAGTAAAGCCAGGGTGGCGGCCGCCGGTACAACGGCGGCACGCCGGCAGGGGAGCGGTGGCTCCGGCGGTCGGAGGATGCCGGATGGCTGACTGGGATAAGGATGGTTATAGCTGAACCCGGTTGCCGGCAGTGAATGCCGGCACACCGGTGGCCGACCGGCAAGCGGACGGTGAGGTAGGAGGAAGGAGGAAGGCCGTCGGCGGGAGCCGGCGGCGGTCGACAGTCCCCCGGCAAGCGGAGGGGCTGACGGCCTGAGGGTAGGGGAGAGTCACCAAGGTAGGAGGCCGGTATCGCCGACAGTGGAGGCGGCAAGGGACCGGCACCCGGATAGAGAGAGAGACAGGGGGAGGGATGTAAGAAGTCCAGTCATGGAATCCAAACATCCCCCCCTGAGAGGGTGTACCCATGATAGAGGCAGGCTCTATCACCCAGGAGCTGGGGTCGCAGGGGACCGGGGGCAGGGTAGCCCAAGGGAGGGCTAGGGGACACCCAAGAGAGGAGAGACCTCCACATGCAGAACGCATCCAGTGGCTAACCCCATAGGACACTATGAAGGGTATATGTACCAGAGCGGACTGCACAAGGAAGCTCAAGGTAGCCCTATCACTCCACCCTAAGGAGGAGTTGTAGGACAGGGGACAGATGGGTATAGACTAACCTAAGTGTAGGCTAGGCTATACAAGAGATAGGTGGGGAGGGGAGAAGAGAAGGGTCTTCCAAGGAAGGGGTTCTGTACCAGAGCGGACACTAGGGAAAGGGAGGACACTCCCTAACCTAAGATAAGGCCGCCAGGCTGAAACGGTGCATGGGTACAGTTTCAGCAGGGGACAGAGTAACCTTCCAAAACCTAACCTAGAACAGGGCTAGAAGCCCTGAACTAGGAAGGATAGAAGACATATCGCTATGGCAGGATGGTCATAGACTATTCCTAGCCATAGAGGAAGGGCTAGCCTAACCTCACTCTCGGACGCAACCCTAAGGGGGGGTCATTCCCTTAGGGAGGACTGAGAGGCGATGAAAACTCCATTAGACACTTGATCCCCTTACTCAGAAAGGAAATCAAGGCTAAACAGAGGGAGTGCCAAGGCAGGGGATGAAGGAAGCATATAGGGGTCCTACGAGGAGGTTAGGTTAGTTAGGGACACTAACTAACCTATCCCCTATATGGTCCCTGAAGGCGAAAAAACACTTGCATCACTGTCGAAAGTATTGTAAAATAATGCCACTATCTTCATAACTTAGCCTAGGATCACTAATAAAATCATGCATGAACACTTATATACAGGCGCTCTGGCCTGGGGGCTATAGTAGCCGACTGGTATGAGGTCAATCGATGACCGATAAAAAGCGTCGAAACACGATATAAAAGTTCCTAGCTATGAAGACTAAATAAACTAATGTATTCGATTAGTAAATAAGGCCGGAAGCGTTGTTGTGGCTAACTAAATAAGGCATGCATAACAACAACGACGCCATAAAATGGCGGGTCCGGAAGAGGCACAGCTCTGCCACAAAACAGCAATTATCTCGGAAAGTAATATTTACTTTACGGTCAGAGCTTAACTAAACAATACTGGAACCTTGTACTCAACTTTCCAGAAGAAGGCGAGGCTGAAGGTACCGACATTACGATGATGCAAAGCGATAAGTAAAGCACAGGGAAAATCCGTCTAAGTAGGGCGAGCTACTGAACAAAGGATAAAGACGGAGGTGACGTCATTTAAGCAATGGCGCCCGTTTGTTTACGTCTCGAGTATCAGTAGTAGCCACGAATGAGATTAGCTATGGAACGGCTCCCAGCTATTCTCAACCCTTACACACCAAAGCATTAACTCTGTTCGGGGTGTAGATAGCTATGTGGCGCGTTTATACATGCGTCCCCTGTTGATATATGATGTCTTAAAAGGGAAACCTTTAGGATACTCGCTCCAGAAGTTAGAATTCTGTGATAACCTGTGGTTAAATTCTCTGGGAATATCTTAGTAGTTATTTACCCAAGGAAGCTACCAAAAAGGAACCTTCCATCAGGACGCCATGGCTTGAGCCCAAATATATATATATATATATATATATATATATATATATATATATATATATATAAATATATATAAAATTATATGTATATATATATATACCTATATACACACACACACACACACACACACACACACACATATATATATATATATATATATATATATATATATATATATATATATATATATATAAATATATATAAAATTATATGTATATATATATATACCTATATACACACACACACACACACACACATATATATATATATATATATATATATATATATATATATATATATATACATATATATATATATATATATATATATATATATATAT
>NC_090732.1:24103434-24105934 GCF_036898095.1 Palaemon carinicauda | reverse complement strand
AAAAACCACTAGAGAAACAGTAAGATATTGATATTATACGAAATAGAAAGTTGTAGAAAGATAAATTAAAGGAAAGTTGAGTCGATTAATATATTTCTTATAATATTATTAATATCTACATGAGGTATATGATTTTTTTATTCATAAAAGGATTGGAAATGTTAAGTGGAAAAAGATTCCCGCAAATAAAAACGATAAATGGTAGTGTTGTGAATGGAGTATCGAAGGGATTAATCTTCTTCAGGGAGTATCGTTATATAATGATAATTAGTATATGCCATATAGGCAAATTATGATAAAGTAATCTTATAAGGAACAGTTATTAGAAGGTAATAAGAAAACAGAGTTTATATGAATAATATGATCAGTGAAAAAAAAAGAGGAAGATTGTAGTTAGTGGGAAACAGAAATCTCTTTATCATTATAAATAAATAAAGTGTAGCAACATATTCTTCTTCAAGTGCATACAATTTTAAAACAAATGTAATCTGAGATATTTTCAAGAAACTACAAAACTAGATTCCTCATAAATGAGAAGAATATACACTTTATCTTGCATCAGATGTTTCTAAAATTCAAAATCCAGAGTGAAAGAATCACATTCCACGAGATAGACTTGATTCAAGTGAGAATTCTGTGCAATTATGGAGAGTGGTACATTCCTTCACACATCAACTACAGAGGAGGAAAAATGTAGAAACCCATTATCACTGTAATAAAATCTTACATTTCTATATGTAGGATTTTTAGATGGGCTAAATGTTCATTTTCTCTGATGGAAATATGGAAAAATCTTATCATGGAACAAACAATGGTCAAGTATGCAAATAATTTCTCTTTTACTAGAATGCATGCACAGTCTTTCAAATAAGAATAACATGAGCATTTATACCATTTCTAAACTCTACGGACCAAATTTATTTCGTTAATCGTTTTCGTAACGCATCTGATTCCATGGAATCTCGCTTTGGGGCATTTATTTGGCATTCATCACCAGCGCATACGCGTAAACTTTGCCAGTAAAGGGTAGTAAATATATTACCCAGGCAAACAGCAAATCTTGCTGATTAAGAGCCTATTAGTGGAGAGTGTAACTACCGTTTAAACGAGGAAAATGGCCACGGCGATTAAATTGAAGAACCAAATCAGTAGTTAATTTTATTCAAGTTCCATTATACAAATTGATTGATTGATTGATTGACTGGTTTAAAGTTATACAAATTGATTATTGTTCTAAATTTAACTCTTGTTGTACGTCCGGCGAGATTTGTAAATGTATTCTTATTATTGTTGACGTTGTATATACTTTGAATTTTCAATCTATTTAAATTTTTCAGTTTTAAATTTTCTTAATCTTAGGATTTAGAAAAGCAAAATACACGACCAGTCTTTAATGTTTTCAAATGCAGGCTTGAATTTTTAGTTTGTTTGTTAAACATAGTTGACAGGAACTTAACCTTTCTATGCACAGTTGTGTAGAATAACTAATTAAGAATACATTTAGTATTTCTTTTTTACGAAGGGATAGTTCAATTCTCTGTGCATCCTTTTGATGAAAAGATTAAAAAAGGAAATATTAACTAAAACCGCCTTTGACTGATCAGTCAGTGTGGGAATCCTCGGAGAAAAGATCAATTCAACCTTCGAAGAAGATTAAACAAGTATTACTCTTTTGTCTTGGGAATGAATATGATTCAAATGGTATTACTCTATTTGTGAGTAACAATATCTTCATTAAAGATAAAAACATATCTAATATTTCTGTACTCGTTATGTGAGATTCCATAACCTCTATAACTCATTCCCGAAAATTTACACTTGTTTTCATTAGTATTAACCATATGAACTCAAACCAGGCCTGTTTAAATCCAAATAACTTATTTCGCTTTATTAACAAGAGCCCTTATGATGTGGAACAAGTTAAAACATATCCTTATAGACACCTAACTTTGGGGCATTTTAAAGACAGGGATATCACCATGAAAAAGAACTATATTTTTTTTTCTTTTGAGAAAATTCGTTTTTTTTTTTTATCAATGTTGAATTAATGTTATGTTTCAGAAATAAAGATTAGGGAAGAATATGGCGCAGAGATATAGTTGATATTTTCCATATAATAATTCTATTCCATCCATATATGATATTCTTATAGCAATATATATATATATATATATATATATATATATATATATATATATATATATATATATATATATATATATATATATATATATGACCTGCATGTCCTTTGGGTCCGGAAATATGTCCGGAAATATTGAGAATCACCATTAGAAATTACATCTCTTCTGATATGCAGGGTTAATACCACCTTATTCTAAATTATTGAAAAATAATACCTCTCTCGGTAATTATTCTAAGAGTGGATGTATTAACACTCAGTAACTGAATTAACTTAATATAACGAGAACCGACAGGAGATGAGCCTTGAACCAGATTACTGTCTTATACCATCATGCAAATACCACTTTGTCTTACCCCT
>NC_090732.1:24088434-24093434 GCF_036898095.1 Palaemon carinicauda | reverse complement strand
CTTTGTTTATGGAACAGTCAACGAGGACACCTTAGTGACCTAACACTTAGTCTGTAAAACAGTCTGTGACTACACACCCACCCTTGAATTAATCGTCCCAATTAATTTCACTGTTCCTCGCAGAACTAAACAGTAGGTTTAACGACACTACCTACTGCCACCAAAGATCTCTTCAGTTGCTCCACTTGCTTAGCATAGTGTCTAAAGAATACTCTGGATGACTTCCAGCCAGTGTATGAGCGAAGATGTTCGAAATCCATGTTATTAAAGAAATTTAAGGATGAGGCAACTTTCCTCGGATCATGACCTGCGGGTGTACTATTTGGATCCGCTCTGCGAATAAAGTAGGTGATTTTCGCCCTTAGTTGCTTCAGAGATAAATTTGAGCCTGATGTTTCTCCCCTAAACAGCTGACCTCCCCTAAAGTCTGAAGTTCTACGAAGATAGACCTTTAGGCATTCCACTGGACATGGAGATGCTTCTTCTTTCAGAGGGCAGATTCTCGAGGGACCCCACCTGGTGGTGGGTAGCTCGTTCTTGGCAAGAAACGTTGGGTCCGGAAAAAGGTTCAGTTCTCCCCCATCTAAAAAATGAACATGACCTTCCTCTCGTGAGAGGGCTACTATTTCACTAACATTAGCCCCCGAAGTGAGTGCAAACAGAAATATAACTTTTTGGGTCAAATCCTTTAAAGCACACGCCACATTGTTCATCAATGAAGCAAAATGAAGAACCTTATCCAGAGAGCATGAAATGGGTTTCGGAGGTGCTGATGGTCTGAGCCTAGCACAGGCCTTCGGAATTTTGTTAAAAATGCCGTTAGAGAGGTTGACCTGGAAGGCATATAGAATAGGTCTCGTCAAGGCGGACTTACACGTTGATATTGTGTTGGCTGCTAAACCTTGAAGAATCTTATGCAGAATTCTGTTGAGATATTTTGTGGGTTCTTCGCCCTGTCAAAGGACACCCACTTTCTCCACGATGACTCATATTGTCTTCTGGTGGATTTGGACTTATATTCCTCTAAAAACTCTATACTGTTCCTTGATATCCCGAATCTTTTTCTCACTGCTAGGGAGAGAAAATCATGAGCTGCAGGTTCCGGGTCTTCTGTGATGAAGCGCAGACAGTCGACTTCTGAACTCGCTGAGTCAAAACTGATCAGGTAGCGGTAGAAACTTCAACTGTAGATCTAATGCCAGAGGGAACCACAGGCTGTTCGGCCACTTGTGAGCCACTACTGCCGCTTTCCCCTTGAAAGATCTCAGTTTGTCGAGGACCCTCAGTAGAAGGTTGTGCGGAGGGAACAGGTAAATCCTGGACCATCTGTTCCAGTCGAGGGACATCGCGTCCACTGCTTCCGCTAAAGGATCCTCGTATGGGGACACGTAGAGAGGTAACTTCTTGTTGTCTTTCATCACAAAGAGGTCTATCTGCAGTTCCAGGATTTGACTCAAGATGAAAGAGAATGATCCTGCGTCTAGGGACCATTCTGACTCTATCGGCGTACGCCTGGATCGAGCATCCTCCATCACATTGTGGACTCCTTGAAGGTGAACTGCTGACAAGTGCCATCTCTTCTTCTCCGCTAGCCGGAAGATGGCCAACATCACTTGGTTGATTTGAGGTGACCTCGATCCTTGTCGATTCAGGCATCTCACTATCACCTCGCTGTCTAGTACCAATCTTATGTGGATCGAGTGGCAAAGGGAGACTTTCTTCAATGTAAGAAGTACTGCCATGGGTTCCAGAAAGTTTATGTGAAACTTCTTGAATAGGTTGGACCAGGTTCCTTGGACCTTCTTCCGGTGAGAGTGACCTCCCCATCCTTCTTTCGAGGCGTCTGTATGAATAGTCATAGAGGGGGAAGGTGGCTGAAGAAGCACTGATTTCTTCAGTTGTTTGGCTTTGGACCACGGCTTGAGAAGTGTTCGTAGACGAGTCGGTATTGGTCTTATCAGATCTCTTTGCGCGTTTGATGCATATTTCTCCAAACTCCGGTTGTATCCTTATCTGTGCTCTTAGCTCTGGGTCTGTTACTGAGGCAAACTGGAGAGAGCCCAGCACTCTCTCCTGTTTGCGTCTTGATATCCTTTTGGATTCCAGAAGTCTCTTGACAGAACCTGCTATTTCTTTCCTCTTCTTTACAGGGATGGAAAGTTGGTGTGACAGTAAGTCCCAGTGGATTCCCAGCCACTGAAACTTTTGAGATGGAGAATGTCGAGACTTTTTTCTGTTGATCTTGAAACCTAGATGTTCCAGGAACTGGATCACATGTTTGGAAGCTTGCATGCATTCTGTCTTGGATGCTGCCGACACCAGCCAGTCGTCCAGGTAGGCCACTACTAGGATTCCCTTTAGGCGTAATTGTTGGAGAGCTGCGTTCGCAAGGTTCGTGAAGATTCTTGGGGCTATGTTTAGCCCGAATGGCATGGCTCTTAAGGCATAGAGTCTTCGTTGTAGCTTGAACCCTAGGTAGGAGGAGAGGTGACGACTGATTGGAATGTGCCAATAAGCGTCTGACAAGTGTATGGAGACGGTAAATGCCCATTTGGGTAGTAAGGTCCTTATGTGTTGGAGTGTTAGCATCCTGAACTTGTAGTTTACTACGAACTTGTTGAGTGGCAACAAGTCCAGAGTGACTCTGAGTTTTTCTGAGTCCTTCTTTGGAACACAAAACAGCCTTCCTTGGAACTTGATGGACTTTACCCTTCGGATTACTCTTTTCTCCAAGAGTTCTTGAATATATTCTTCCAGAACGGGGGTAGAGTGTTGGAAGAATTGTGGGAACGGAGGTGGAGTGCTGTACCAGCTCGAACTCAGTCCATTCTTGATTAGACTGTGGGCCCAGGGATCGAAGGTCCAACGATCCAGAAAAAGATGAAGTCTCCCTCCTACCAGAAGCGTTTCACTTCTGCTGCTGTTGACCTGAGGCCATGCCTTCTTGACCGTGTCCTCCCCTGAACCCCCTTCGCCTTGAAGGGCGTCTAGACAAACCTCTGGCTGTTCCTCTAGCTCTTGGGCGAAAGGTAGTTGACTGCCTTTCGAATGCTGGGTTAAATGCCAGAGACTGCGTTGTCACGGCTTGGGGTACCAACTGGTACGTGGTCGGGGTTTGTGCCACCATCTGGGGCACTGCGGTCATGGGAAGTTGCTACTGTTGCTGCCTGTAAGGTTTTGCTGGCCTAGAGGGTAGCCTAGGCTTCTTAGTCTTCCTTTTTGGTTGGGGACCCTAATCTGGGGAAGACTTTCTTTTAAGAGATAGGCCCCACTTCTGGAGAAGGTTTCTATTTTCTGTGGCGGCCTTATCCACTACCTCTTTGAACACTTCGCTAGGGAAGAGGTCTTTACCCCAATATGCTAGAGGAGATTAGTTTCCTCGGCTCGTGCCTCACCGCAGCCGAGGCGAACACGAACTCTTTACAAGCTTTCCTAGCTTTGACGAAACTGTAGAGGTCCTTCGTTACCGTGGCGAGATGGGTTTTGGCCACTGCCATAGACATTTCTTGAGCTCTGGGGTCACTTGCCATCGTTTCCAAAGTCGTTTGTAAAGAAATCGATGCAGCAAGTCTCTCTTTTGTCTCTTGCTCCCTGCGCAAGAGAAAATTAGACAGCTTTGGAAGGTCTTCACCGAACTGACGTCCGGTAATATCGGCCTCCAACTTCCCGACTGAAAAGGTAAGATGGACGTCCTTCCAGTCTTTCTGGTCCATGGGTAAGGTCAGGGACAAAGGTTTACACTCCTCCAAAGAGGGACATGGTTTACCTGCCTCGACCGCTTTCAATACAGCCTTAAATCCCTTCTCCATAAAGGGAAAGGCTCTGGTAGGAGAGGCCCCAAAGGAAGGACGCTTCTTACTCAAAGGAGGTACCTTTGAATTTATGAAGCCCCTCTCTTTCATTGAGCTCGATATTAAAGCTTGTGCTTTATTATGGTAAAAAACTATGACCTCCTTCGGCTACATCTCTTCCTTTGAGGCTGGCTCCTTCCTAAGACGGACATAGCAGTCTGGGTAAGACTCCTTGTTGGGCCAGAATTCCACTTCTTCAAAGGGAATTGAGCCCAGCTTCTCCAAAATGACAATCTTTTCCGTTGTCATAGGCATGTGCATGGCATATCTCCAAGGATTGGCATCCGAGCACAAAGGAAGGTCCTTCACGTTAAGCTTCTTCTGGGGCCCACGTGATGCTGCAAGTCTCCGCATCTCCAACTTCATTGCAGCTTCCTTCTCATCATTCTTCTTCTGCATCTGCTGAATCATTTCAACGATGGAAGAAAGAGTCCTTCCCAGATCATCTGGGAAAGCAGACGATGTTGAGGGAACAGGTTCAGGGGCCTGAACCAGAGTAACCGACCCCTCGTCGATTTCTTCTTCCTCAGTATCCGGAGCCTGGGTCAGCCCCTCTTCTTGGTCTTCTGCTAGAAGGTCCTTTTCGATGTACTCAGATACCTCAGACATCCCATCGTCCAGTTGGATGTCTTGTAGGGCGTCCGAGACTTCAGAATCCACCGGAATCTGAACTAGAGGTATCTCCGATTGAGACTGGGGAATCACTGCATCCACTGATGCCATGGGGAAAAGGTAAGCCCTCATCTTCTCGCTTGGAAAATAGGGGCCGGAAGTATTCTTCTGGAAGCCCCTCACCCGGGTTCGAAGCTTTTCCCTAGCTGCGTCCCTTGACTCCGCCGACTTAGGGTCGTCAAACGCCTCAGTAATCAGGTTAGTACAAATCGAACATACCTGAGGGTCCCAATACCTGAGATCATCTTTGGAAGCTGCGCATGCTGCGTGCCTTCTGTACAACTCATATCCGCAGAAGTTTTTACTGCGGACGTTGCAGAACATGCTCCCGCACTTCAGATGGTCCTCCTGTAAAGAGAAGAAATTACATGAGTATCAAGTGAAGAACATATCACTGGATTACTAATGTTAGAATATATATAGCTTAACGATAACTAAGCTAGAAAGGAAAGAAGGAAAGACACACACTTGTATTTC
>NC_090732.1:24078434-24080934 GCF_036898095.1 Palaemon carinicauda | reverse complement strand
TTTCCTTCTTTGCAAAATTAGTAGGAGGGAAATTATCTTCTTTGGGATTTACAACAGTTAATGTAAAACATATCAAGAATTTTAGAGAGAGAGAGAGAGAGAGAGAGAGAGAGAGAGAGAGAGAGAGAGAGAGAGAGAGAGAGAGAGAGAGAGCTACAATGTCATTTTCGGTTAGTAGAGAAAATAAAAAGTATAAGTGTACTTTTGATATTTTGTTAGTGATAATTGTATTAACAGTTTGCTCGAGGATCTATCACTCTATAGTAAAATCCTAATTAATATTTATGACCTTTGATATTTTGTGTTTGACAGAAAGAGTAAACTCAACCTAAATAATAGCATTAGTAGTCCGCGCATGCACGGATTATATTCCCTTCCCACCTCCATGAATTTGATCTCTGACAAGGAAGGTATCCATATTATATGATATAACCGAAAGTTTTCCTTTTCTTGAGAGGAGGATCTCTTCTGAGGAGACCTTTATACTTGGTGAATGTTACTTCAGGGCTAAACTAACTGCGATATATATATATATATATATATATATATATATATATATATATATATATATATATATATATATATATATATATATATATGTGTGTATTATATATATATATATATATATATATATATATATATATATATATATATATATATATATATATACATATATACACACATATGTATTAAATATATGTATAAATATATATATATATATATATATATATATATATATATATATATATATATATATATATATATATATATACATATATATATATATATATTTATATATATATATTTATATATAACCAAAAAATACCTCTTAATGACTCGTGATCTGAGAGCCAATTAATAATTAGCTTTTTGATAATGGTTTCTGGTCAGCCTAGGATTCGAACCCTGGCCAAATCAAAATTGAGGTTACAGTTTTTACATCAGTTTCAACTTCGTCAGTGTTCGAATCCTTGGCCAACCGGAAGTCCTGGCCTGTTGGTAATAAAGGGGTCGATCAGAAGCTATTATCAAATAGTTAATTCCCTCTTAAGTCTCTCATCTCGAGGTAAAGAGAATTTGAAATTAAAAAAGTATTTGTGCGTTACATGAATAATGAAAAATGCGAGTGTGAATAATGAAATATTATATATATATATATATATATATATATATATATATATATATATATATATATATATATATATATATATGTATATATATATATATATATATATATATATATATATGTATATATGTATATATATATATATATATATATATATGTATATATATATATATATATATATATATATATATATATATATATATACATATATATATATATATATATATATATATATATATATATATATATATATATATATAATACTTTGCTAAATGTGAACAATGAATCTCGAAATAACAATGAAAATTAATATGGCTAGTGTATACCCCGCATGCAACGTGATGCACTATCCTCTGAACGAAGTAAGAAATGTGCAAAGTAAAGTATACGCAGAAGGCAAGACTGCGTTAAAGATGTTAGTGAACATTGTTTGAATTTTGGAAATTGGAACGTTGGTAGCGTCAAAGGAAAGGGAATAAATGGATGATGTCATGCAGAGGAGGAAATTTATGATTCTATGTGTACAATAAATGGAAAGGGAAAAGTGCAAGAAAGCTTGGGGAGGGATATGAAGTTTACTGCACAGGGGAAGATATAAGGAGAAATAGGGTAAGGATTATTCTTCATTCAGATTTGCAGGAAAATTTCATGCAGATCCAGCATGTCAGTGACAGGCTGTTGGGATTAAAATTGTTGAAACATAAGGGAGTATGGCAGGTCATCTCTACATACATCGCTCAACAAGGGTGCAGTGAAGAGAAGTCGGAATTCAGAGGGAGATTAGACGAGTGTATAGGAATGTTTTTAATAAGTGAACTAATAGTGTAATCTGGGAACGTGAATGTCCATTTAGGTGAGGGTTCTAATGGCTTTGAAGGAATACAAGGAGGAAATGGTTTTTTGGAGAAGAAACTGTGAAAGGTGAAAGATTCTTAGAATTACACTGTTATAGGAAAGCAAAAGTCATTTGGTAACATATGAAATGGACAAAGTGAAACTCAAATTGCCTAGGAAAAAAGACACGAAAATTAGTATGGGTTGTAAGGTTATTCCAAAAGATTTTGTTGTAGCTCAACATAAACTGGTTTAAAAGCAACAAAGAGAGGAAAAGAATCAGCCAAAAATAGGAGTATCAGAACTTGGAAACTTAATGGGGAGAATTCAAAAGAGTTCAGAAGTAAGATGGATTGAGCCAGAGAAGAGAGATATGCAAATAGAATGTTGGATTTGCCTAAAGAATTGCGGGGAAGTTATGAAAGGGATTTTGGTGCCAGCAACAGCAGAGGTGTGTAAGAAGAAATATTTGTGTGTGTGTGCAGTTTGTGTATGCGTGTATATATATACATGTAGATATGTTTATTGTTATTTGTGACG
>NC_090732.1:24070934-24073434 GCF_036898095.1 Palaemon carinicauda | reverse complement strand
GACGGAGAAGAAATTTAGAAAAGATATGAATTCTTCAGGCAAATACTAAATCAATCTAATAATGACAGTGAAATGTCTCATGAACATGAAATTATAAAGAGAATGACAAAGCAGTTCACTCTATATAAGTTCCCTGTAAAAACTGAAAGTAGGAGTTAAAAAAACGACAATGTGCCGTAAAAAAACGTTAATTAAGTAATTCGCTTAGTGACAGCGAACGCCGACAAGAGTGAGAATTCCCGATATTTTTGCTCAAAGTTCTTACGGAGGGAGATTTCCGCTCCAAGCAGGAGCCCCCTTCCTCCTCCTCCTCCTCCTCCTCCTCTCGTCTCCACACATGCTAGGCACGACTCTCCTCACAAGTAAAAGTTAATTCGTCAATATTTCCTTTTTTTATTGTGAATTTTTAATTTCTATTCACTTTTTTTTTGTATTTGGGGTTATAATTTGCTGTTCATATAGCATTACAAACCTTTAAAAATAGTGTATATGTGTAATTGGGATGATTTTAAAGGTTTAAGGGTCCCCAAATGATGCCAGAGGTAAGGGACAGTGACATTACTCTAGTTAGCAGGAAATATATCCATATGATCAGCCCTCAAAACCCTCTCTACCCATGCAAGGACTAGAGGGGGCCAGGCAATTGCTGCTGAAGACTTAGTAGGTAGACCTATAGGCTCCCCCAAATCTCCCATATTATGCTCACAAGGATGGAGAGGTGGAGAGGTTGCAGACACTACAAAAAAGCTATTTAGCTTGAGCAGGACTAGAACCCCAGTCAAGAGCTCAGCAGGCAGGGAATTTTCCAATAGGCCGCTACAACCCTTAAGTGAATTTCCTCTATTTCTTATGGGAATTCCGAGGTACCACTGTCTCTCCAAACGGTCAAAATCTGCATCATGGAGATATCTACCAATCCTAGGCATTTCTATCCTGTTGCTACTGTCAGCATCTATAGATGTGTATGTCGGATATAATTTTTATACGGAGATTCTTTGTACCAGTTGAATCATCTATTAATATAGCAGAAAAAAAATTGGCATTTTGGTTACACTCAGAATATTTCTCAAGGCAATATCGAACACTTGAAATTTCTGATCCTGTAGGGTATAATCTGACAACAGCAGCAACAGGGCTATATCTAACTAATACCTGTATGTAGTTCTCTTAGGTATATCTAAGGTCATACCATCATCACCAATGATGGGGCTCCATGAGATGAGCCCAAATCCTTGAACCTTTAACTCATAACGGAATGAGTTCAAAATGAGTCTATATAGAGCATATTTTTTCTTGTCAGACCCTATGGGGAATCTCACATACACTTTTAACTATAATTTGCTGCCTTATTACAATTGACTGGATTATATCATAATAATGGGCTAAATATTTTTCAGTCGGAGGATACACAAGCTCTACAACATTTTGCAGATTTACAAAAATAAATGACAGACTCATATACGAAGAGCTCCTCCGCATTTCTAACCCACCTAGCAAATTATCAAGTTCAATTTCGAACACAAGTGAGAAGAAAAAATACTTGGCTGACTAAGCAGGAGTTCTTTTTCTGCTTGAGTCCACTTTCACTTTGCCCAGTTTACATGCTTAATCACCTGATTAGGTGACTTCTCAAACTCACTACAAGCTTAGTTCTTTTCCAACGTTTGTCTGTACGTTATATTTTGGAACTAACTCGTTAATCACACCAAATGGTGTCATAAATAAAGGCTTCAATGGTTATTTTTTGTCATTTAGTTCATCTTCCGTCCCCATTCCAAAGAGGGCAAGCATGAATATTGATACTATCAAACGCCTAGTTTTCGCTTATCTCAACTCGTTAACCACTAATTAGGAAAACTTCAGTTGCTTTCCGCTTTTCTCGATAAATTTCTTAACGCAACTAGACTGGCGCAGGTATTACAATAAGAAAGGAAGTTTGTCTTTGAATATATTCCTCTTCTCAAGAATAATGATATTTACATCGGATTGATCAGGGGATAAGAATGGCCAAAATAATTAGGATCTTGAGCACTTTTTATTTACATGTCATGTCTACTGATAATATTTTTGCAATTTTCTCCTTCATTTATTTGAGGAAATAATGCTACTAAAAGATTTTATTTACTTTAAAATGTGGTTTTATTTTATTGCAATCCTTTCATCTTCCGGGTGCTGTGTTTTGTGGAATCACCAAAGCATTTTTTTGAATACGTTCGAATTGGCAAGAATTTCTTTGGCCTTTGATATATCTTCAAAGGGCACACAGAAATACCGGGTGAAGAAGTAAATACTTATTGAAAGAGTGGGCCTCTCTCTCTCTCTCTCTCTCTCTCTCTCTCTCTCTCTCTCTCTCTCTCTCTCTCTCTCTCTCTCTCTCTTTCTGATTTACCATTATGACCTATTCCATGATCGATTGTTGTCATCTAATTACATGTGCTATACATTAAGAAAAGTCTTTTAGAGTAAACGTTTAAAGGACTATAGCGAATGGCAGAGACAA
>NC_090732.1:24055934-24065934 GCF_036898095.1 Palaemon carinicauda | reverse complement strand
ACACAAATGCATAATGTATATCTAATTTATTTTTATATTCCTTTTTATATGTATAACAAATATAGCAATTATATTTTCATATTCCTTATTACTATCTAATTATATTTACACACAAACACACACACAAACACTTATATATACACTATATATATATATATATATATATATATATATATATATATATATATATATATATATATATATATATATATATATATATATATATATTATAATTCCGTTTTACTTATCATTATATGAACAGAAAATATAATACAAATGAACAATTAAGAACATAAACCATATAAAAACATGTATACTTAAATTACTTTGTTGATTTGCACTGCATTTTGAAGGAACACCATCCTCTCAACGGAGCGAGCTGTTTGTCAATAGTCAGATGTTGCCCTGGGCTTTAGTATCCCCTAAAACCCACCCCAATATGCTTTCATATATTTCTTATCGTGGAGAGGCGATCTTCCTTCACCCTCTCTGCTCTAGTGGTCAAATCATTGAAGCAAAGTATCCCCATCAAGAGAGCAAATCGACGGTCATCCATCGTACACTGGTGTAATGGGTTACCTTCAACGAGATCTGACATACCGCAGGCCGTTGTACGATTGCGGTTCCTGACTGCTATTACCAGAATTCTCATGAATGACTTCAATTCCTTCAAGTCCATGCCCTTGATGGTAAACATTGCCCTGGTTGCATTTCTACCCCAGAAGGGCAAGGTGAACATTAGAAATTTTGACAATCTCACTGAAGATCCACTTATCCAAGAGCAAAGAAAAAAAGTAGGACATTCGCCTCAAGCCCAAGGCAGCAGATGTCGGACCCCTGATCGAATTCCGGGGTAAATATATGGGGAAGGAAGAGATTAGAATCCCTGTACTCCATTAAGTCTCCATTAATTTAAGCAGCAAATAGCAAAAGACTTATACACCTCAACACACGTCGTTGTGTGCATCAACGATTGGAAGCCACTACTTATGCCTCCACATGCTGGCCCATTCTTTGTAATCCCATGTACACCTAAAGCTTTCCTCCGCAACGTTTATGTACAGAGGACTGGATCACCATTGATCGCCTTAAAACTGCATATCTCCTGCAAAACGATCCACCAGCATTACGATTCTCCAGGGCAGGTGACACTTAAGGAATGCATGTCTACTTCAGGAGTTCCCACGAAATACATGTTCAGCAATCAACATACATATCAAGGAAGAATGATGACCCAGCAACGTCTTATTCGCTACTACAACCGTTATTGGAAAAGTTAAGATGTAATAGAAAAGAATTAAACTCGGGCGTCTCCTTGTCCATGCCCTTATGAAACATGGGGTCATTATGGAGTTCCACACATTGAATTCTATCGTTCTTCTGGCCGAGTAGCTTTAAATCTTCTTGCAACGAACTTATTCCTTGAGGTATTATTCCATAAATAGTAAGTGATTCACTTATTTTCTTTGTTCTTAACATATTAATAGTGGAGATTATCCACTGCTGATATATATTGACTACCTCCGTATCAATATTCTTCTTAAAACTTAACTTACAATCATTTTCTTCTTCCGACTTCCCCAAATCCAATGAAAATACACAATCATGAGATGGCCTGCTTTTTAACATATTGGTTGACAGATGACTGAGTCACTGTCATCTTTACTATGCCTTATATTCGGCATAGGGACAGCAAAGGTCTCGTCTTTACTTCTAACAATAAAGGGAGAATAAAGTCGTACTTGCGTGGCAAGGTCTTCACCCTGGAGTCCACATAAATTTTTACGTTATATATTTGATATTGTGAAATTTTAGTTACTACTGGAATTTTCATTAGAAAATAAAATTTGTCATAAACGTCTAAATGTTACTGTGGATAAGTTTCTTTATACGGTGACCATGCGTAACGACATGGGTTCATGTAGATATTTTTTCAAGATTTGCATAAGTCTAAAAGTATTAAGAATAAGGATGACATTTCTCCATTCACCATGACATTGGATTTAGTTAATTACATTGGTTCATTAGCGGTGAAAGTTTAGTAATTAGTGCTTTCAAACAAGGCAATATCCTGACTTACTGCTTGCAATGTGTTTTTTTTTTTTTTTTTTCTTTTAAGGAATTCATCTTATCTTCAACTGATTTCAACATATCCTGACCTTGTTTCCTGGCTTGTGCTATAATATTGATCTGTTGTTCGGTTTCTTTAATATGCAGTAAAGATTGATTTATCTTTAAATCAACGTTATTCGCATTGTTGGTGACTTCATATTCGAGGTGCTGCAACACGCCATCAGTCACTCATCCCAACACTCCTCCGACTATGTTGCCTAACCAAATTACCCAGGACCCACTTAGTCTCTTAGTGGGTCCTAAATTTACCCATCTCTCCCTACGATCACTTTTTTGTTTTCACAAATGCATCAAAAGATGTTAACAAAGTACTAAGTGCCTTCACCGGGCTTTTGAGAATGGGTGGAAATTTAATGGTTTTATCATCTTTGTCTACAGTGAGCAGATGTTGAATGTTTTTTCCCACACCTGCATTGACTGCAATGACTTTTTTAAAACTCTCTCATATTCCACAATGAGTGTTTTGATTTCAGGGATGAAGAAAACTATGACATGTGATCTGAGAAATAACTCCACTTTGATTAGTCGTCTCTATTTGAGAGTAAGCCACAGATAAGGTAATACACCTGAGAATGGCTTTCAGCTTCCCAATTGTTCGTTCTTTAAGACACTACTTACAATCTTCCTTCGAAACGCCTATATAAGGAGTAGACCTCTCCCCCTCTCTCTCTCTCTCTCTCTCTCTCTCTCTCCTCTCTCTCTCTCTCTCTCTCTCTTTCTCTCTCTCTCCATCCCGACTTCAATTTCCTGCTTCCCTCAATCCCTCCCTCTCTCTCCCCCTTTCCTTTACTCAGCCTCTCTCTCTCTCTCTCTCTCTCTCTCTCTCTCTCTCTCTCTCTCTCTCTCTCTCTCTCTCTCTCTCAGCTAGTTCATCACAGTATAAATCATTATCGGCAGCTACTGGGTACGATAGGTAAACATTCTTATCATATATCACTCAGTCGATTCTCTGGCACGACCTTCACAACACTTGCATGGATTTCGTATACATATCCATGAACTATCGCAATTTGTTCTCGATTAGTGCTCATAACCCTGAACGGACCAATAAAAGTTGACTGTAATTTAAGTTCTCTACCTTGCAATCTCTCAATATACATAAGCTCACCTATCAAAGTTCGCTGCTTAATCTCGAATAAACTTGTCTCACGCTTTTCTCATGAATAAATCTTTAATTTCAAATGTGCGCTTGTTGGTATTAGCCACATACGCACGAAAATCATTTACCTTATATACAGGAAATCGAACTTTAAGCTATGTGAAAACATCAAAAGGAAAATTTGAATGTTGCCCAAAGACTAAATGATTATGTGCCCCCAATGCTCTCACTGTATTTCATGTTTAATGTGAATTTTGCAGTGGTCAGCATATCAGACCAGCTCGTTGCATTATCCATCACAAGAAACTTGGTGACTTAGATTTTATTCTTCGACTCAACAAAAATATTTGAACTCGGTCTATGATAAAAAAGGTAATACTTAACAAGAAATTTTCGCAATGCTTTCAAACACTTGATTAATAAACTCACTTCCATAATCAGAAATTATTCATCAAGGTGATTCAAACCTTCCAACAAAAGCCCGAAGTGCTTTTGCAACTTCGGATAGTGATTTATGTACTATAAGATAAACAAAGGTGTAACGAGTACGACCATCAACTAAAACATGTGGCACTGGTAAAGGTCCCACTAAATCAACATACTCTACGTAATTTTTCCTGAACAATAAGCAATATTTTTGCCGGTATGAAATTTAACTTTTAACATATGATTCAATATTTTTTTTGCACGCCTTTCTAATAAAACATATAGCTGGCCCTCTGAAAAGTATTTGCTAACCCTGCGTGGCCTGAAATGGGCAATTAGAAATACTGCACGAGAAATAAATGAGTCTGACAGAATTCAGCGATATATCAATTCATTTCACTTCGAGTCTGTAACATAAAATATATCCTCTTTGACTGTGAAATGTCTAGGTTACAATGTGAATTCTTTTGGAAACTCTGTTGTTCCAGTTCTCAAGTAGGACTTGAATACTCCAAACTGTGTATTTATTTTGGTCGTTATAGAGTCTGCAATATACACATCAATCGATGTCATCTTTCTGACGAAACAGGTAATTCATTCCAAGAACATTCATAACACTCACTAATTTGCAGGGCCATTTTCTTCATTCATACATATTACTTAATCCTCAGAGTTATTTCTCATATGGAGATACCATCATCATCATCATCTCTCTCTCTCTCTCTCTCTCTCTCTCTCTCTCTCTCTCTCTCTCTCTCTCTCTCTCTGTAACAAAGAATCTAAAACTGAATTAAACATTGCTTTTCATATAACTGGGTATTAAAAGTAAGTTTCATTACCTCATCATATACGGCTATAATATATATATATATATATATATATATATATATATATATATATATATATATATATATATATATATATATACATATTCTACTGCTTAGGAACTACTGTATGTGATTCACAACTTCTTGGTGACATGGTGACATCATCTAACTTCTGAAGGTAAATACAGTTGAGACATCAAAATGTAAAATGAAATATATTCACTTTTACTTTTCAACATCCTTCAGCTTTACAGACATACAAACACATGCACACTCAAACACACATGCGTGTGTAAAAAGTAGTAATTTGTCCAGGGCACCAGGTACCCATTGAGATGCCACTGCCTGTGCGTTATTAAGTCCTTTGACTGGACACACAGTACTAAATTGGATTCATTTCTCTGGTTACGGCTTATTTTTATATACCTACACATACACCGATTGGTGTCGCCTATTCATTCTACATTCTCCTCTGTCTTCATACACCTAACAACATTAAGATTGCCAGACAGCTTTTCTTCGCTTCAGGGGTTAACAACTGCGTTCCATTTGTTCAATGGCTACTTTTCTCTTAGCAAGGGTAGAAGAAAGTCTTTAGCTAAGCCTAACAGCTCTTTTAGGAGAAGGGCACTGAGAGCCATTGATTTCTAGTCTTGGGTAGCGCCATAGCCTCTGTACCATGATCTTGGGTTAGAGTTCTCGGCACGATATTCTGTCCTGTTTCTCTTCCTTTTTTTTATAGGATTTATAGTTTATATACGAAAAATTTATTTTAATGTTGTTAGTTGTTAGTGTTCTTAAATAGATTATTCTAATTTTTTCATTACTTCTCTTGTAGTTTATTCATGTCATTGTATCCTTTCCTCACTGGGCTATTTTTCCTTATTGGAGCTCTTGGGCTTGTAGCGTCCTGCTATTCCAAGTAGGCTTGTAGCTTAGCTAGTAATATATGTATATATATATATATATATATATATATATATATATATATATATATATATATATATATATATATATATATATATATATATTTATATATATATATATATATATATATATATATATATATATATATATATATATATGTATATTTATATATATACTGTACATATATATATATATATATATATATATATATATATATATATATATATATATATATATATATATATATATATATATATATATATATATATATATATATATATATATATTTATATATATAAGATATATATATATATATATATATATATATATATATATATATATATATATATATATATGTATATATATATATATATATATATATATATATATATATATATATATATATATATATATATATATATATATATATGTTACAGTAAGAACACGTACCTAGGGATTACGCGTAATCCCTGAATATTTCAGTGAATACACGTTTTCCCCCGTTTCACTCAGGGATTTCACGTAATCACTGAAATTTCCAGTGATTACGCGAAATCCCTGAAATTAGACCTGTCATTTTACGTGTTCTTACTATTGAGCATTCAGTGAATTCGCGTAACCGGCATCTATGAACATTTCAATTAAACACAGTACAATTACACACATACATTTACACACAGCATAGTTTAACTTAACGACCTTTCAGTTTCGTTAGTGAGTGTTTGTGTTTAAACGACTAAGACATGAGCGAATGGTTCAGTTTTCAAAAGTGTCTGAACCACTGCTCGTTGCTTCATTCTTTCCTTTCTTCAAGCAACTCTGACTTGTTGCTTCATTCTTCCTCTTCCTCCAGCAAAGTCAAGATGTCTATCGAGGAAAGGTTTACACAAAACCTCACGGATCATTTTAAAGAAAACAAAAAAGGATTAATTCCAAAGTGTGACTATCAGAAGACCATCGATGCCCTGAGAGCAGTAGCTGATAACTCACATGCCAAGGGGCGGCACGGATATTATCTGTTAGAAAAGTAAGTTTTCACTTCAATCTATTATTTTACTCAGTCTCTGTCTGTCTGTCTGTCTGTCTCTCTCTCTCTCTCTCTCTCTCTCTCTCTCTCTCTCTCTCTCTCTCTCTCTCTCTAATTGTGTGCCTGTCTCTCTCTAATGTTAACTGTGTTTTCAGGTATGAAGTACTCCAGTGCGTGCCTACAGAAAAACTGATAAAGAGACGTTCGACACGACAGGAGTCGCCACTCTTACTATGTGAGCATCAAGGAGACGTTTGACGTTGTCAAGAGCGCCCACATTTCAACAGGCCATGGCGGAAGAGACCGGATGTTGAATGAATTACAAAAGAAATATGCAAACATTCCAACTAAGGCCGTTGAGCTGTTCAAGTCACTCTGTCAAGAATGCCAAAAGAAACGAAAACGGACGATGACGAAGGGGGTTGTCATTCATCCAATACTCACCAAGGAATTATCGTCAAGGCGTCAGGTGGATCTAATTGACATGCAATGCATGCCTAGTGGATCCAACAAGAAATGGATCATGGTGTACCAGGATCACCTGACGAAGTTTAGCATCCATCAAGCCTTGGCGTCTAAAAGAGCTGCAGAGGTCGCTTTTCATCTATTGGACATTCTTCTTCTCTTTGGCGCCCCCGTTATTCTCCAAAGCGATAACGGATCCGAATTCACTTCACAAGTCATTACAGAGCTGAAGGAAGTTTGGCCAAAACTAACACTGGTGCATGGTAAGCATCGCCATCCCCAAAGTCAGGTGTCGGTTGAGCACGCAAACGGTGATATTAAAGATATGCTGGTGGCATGGATGGCTGACAATGACTCACAAGACTGGCCTACGGGCATCAAGTTTGTTCAGTTCCAGAAAAACAGTGCTCTCCATTCCGGGATAAAGTGCTCTCCATATTCTGCAATGTTTGGCTGTGAAGCTCGGTGTAGGACTTACTACTTCGTCTTTGCCGATGGAAGTGATTGCTCGGATGGAGACTGAGGAGGATCTTCTTGCTGTCACACCAATCAGGCCAGACTCTGAAAATGACAACTCTCTCTCCCAAACTGACGGTGTTGCAAGCCAGATCCAAGCTACAAGTGATGAAACACCAACACATGATTTGACAGAGGATGTTCTGCTCCCAGTCGAACATGGCAACACTACAACACAATACACTGGTGACAATGTGACAAGTCAGCAATGACAGCTCAAATCCTTGATCTACCCACAGGACCTTCCTCGCCCACAGCAACACCATCTGCCTACAATGTTGAGAGTCCTGTTTCTTCTGGAGAATCAGAAGAGCCCGTAACGTCTCTCTCACCCTCTCCATCTGACAGTCCTGTTTCCTCTTTTGAAAACCACGGAGTTGCAGAACGCATCAAAGAAATCAAAAGGCGTTATTGTGAAGCAGCCGATGCACAAACTTCTCAAGCAGAAAGGATGGAGAAAAGAAGTCGTGTAGATCTGCGAGCTGGCGAACAAGGAGACAATGTAGCTGTGCCAGTTCCACTTGTTGATCGTGGGAGAGGCGATCCTAGAAATATCCTTGGTGTCATAATTGACAGACGAGAAGACACAGACCAATATAGGATAGCCGTAAAAGTTGGTATTCTCAGTGGTCTGTATTCCAGAAATCAATTCGATCTGTGCCCTCAGCGCCTTCTAAACACTGACGACATGAACACTGAAAAAACAGTTTCACTGCGCTCGGCGGTGATTTCTCAATCCGCTTCAGGTGGACAAGGCTTCACAAGATGCAACTATATTGATGCCCAAAAGTGTAGTACAAGGCGATGTAAATGCCTTAAAGCTGGGCTTCTGTGTAAACTCACGATGTCATAGCAGCCTCAATTGTTGTAATAAGTAACATGTCAATGGTTTCTGCCATTCTTTAGAACTTTTAAATTCTTTGTTTTAGGTGGTGGAACAGTTTACGTTGTGTGTGTGTGTGTTTGACCAATAAAATTCTGAATGTTTGCATTTTTAAATGTTAATTTTATTTTTTATCTAGTTACATACTAATATGCTCGTCGCAAAGTTGGCATTGATGATGAAATGAACATCAGGGATTACGCGTAATTACTGGGACCATTTTTCAGGGATTTCACGTAATCACTGGAAAATTCCGTGAGTACGTGAAATCCCTGAGTGAAACGGGGAATACGTGTATTCACTGAAATATTCAGGGATTACGCGTAATCCCTAAGTACGTGTTCTTACTGTAACATATATATGTATATATATTTATAAATAATTAAATATATATATATATATATATATATATATATATATATATATATATATATATATACTATATATATAAGTATATATAAATATATATATATATATATATATATATATATATATATATATATATATATATATATATATATATATAAGTATATATAAATATATATATAAATATATATATATATATATATATATATATATATATATATATATATATATATATATATATATATACATATATATATATATATATATATATATATACTATATATATAAGTATATATAAATATATATATAAATATATATATATATATATATATATATATATATATATATATATATATATATATATATATATATATATATATGTGTGTGTGTGTGTGTGTGTGTGTGTATAAACTACGTGTGTATATGCATGTGTGTTTGTGCACCTTGCTAGTATTTGCGTGTCTACTGCGTTAATTTGGTAATATTCAAAGAGATATAAACTTTTCAATGATCATTTAATAAGATCTGAAACATTCTTCGGAAGGAAAGGGAAGCTAATATTTCTTTTTATTTATGGAAGAATTTTAATCCAATACAATTATTTACTGTTCTCTCAATTCTGTTCTTTTTAGCCTTGGTTTTCTTATTTCAGCTTGTGATCATACTTCTAAACACGTAGACATGATTCTATTTACTTTAAAATGAATGCAATCTTAGTGTTAAAAGTAATAAACAATTACTCAGGATTAAAAAGCTCACGATCTCAATTCCAGCTATATAAAAGGCTTCTAAAAATATGGGTTTGTTCTGTTGATATTGAGCGAAAAGAGGTTTCTTTAGTTAAAGCTGAATGCCAAAAACGTATGTAAGATACAGTATCCGATACCATCGAATTTTTTTTTTTTTTTTTTTTTTACTCGTAAATATGGTGTCTGTAATAGAAATGATTATGTAAACGAATATCCAGAATACCAAAACAATGGCAAATAAGCTTTACAAAATTTCTCCCAAACGTACTTAAATCATTCTCATTATTCAGATTCTTTATATCACCACATCTTTAAGAAGTATCATTCTTTCATTATGAAGCTCAGTTGACAATTGTCATTAGTGATGTAGTGTAAAGGCTGTTGGTAGATCTGATCATTTCAAGTAATCTTAAATATTCTAAAGTGAAAAATTACTGAGAGAAAGGGTCTACAAAAGGTTTCCATTTGGCTTAAAGTGAACTAACGAAGATAGAATTACCTGATGATGAGTAAACCATCCGGTCTTTTGAAGCCAGATAATGAATTCTGGAGTCAATTTAAGGACTCTAATGGCTCTAACAC
>NC_090732.1:24045934-24050934 GCF_036898095.1 Palaemon carinicauda | reverse complement strand
ATTAATGAGTCTTACTTCTATTAATGCTTCTCAAACAAACAAACAACCACAGTGTATAGTGCAGTGAGGTCCTGTGTTAAAAAATATGAGTTACTGATTATATATTTCCATAAAGGATGTTTTTTCTATCATTGTTCCATAATATTTAATGGTTTTCATGAAAATAGTCATTTTCAGGCATTAGTCCGACGATATATCCTTTTCCCACTCATTTCACTGGTGATTTTGATTAAGGTTATACAACCAGGTTTTATATTTTGCCATAAAACTCATCACATGTGATCTACCGTATATAATATTTGAAATAGTTGAATCTCACTATCCTTAGCTCTGTTTGGTAATTCAAGTACAGTACACCTGTTCAACTGAACTGGAGCTAGAGCTAAGCTGATTTTGGGATAATAAACTTTTTGCTTTTGAATGCTCATTCTTAGCTACCCCTCAACACCTCTCTGGGTTACACTAGTGGGGTTGCCAGTATTCCCTATTAGTGCTTGATGGTTATTCTGTCACAATAATATATATATATATATATATATATATATATATATATATATATATATATATATATATATATATATATATATATATATATACTGTATATATATATATATATATATATATATATATATATATATATATATATAACCCACGAATGTCATTTAATATCGAATTCCATCTTAGGAATATATATCCACTTGGAATTCATTTTATGGTAACAGCTTCTGGCCGGGTAGAGATTCGAACCCCTACCTATTCGGCTGGAAACCATGCCTGCAAGGACTCTACCAACTGAGCCATCAATCTCTTGATGGCTCAGTTGGTAGAGTCCTCGCAGGCATGGTTTCTGGTCGAATAGGTAGGGGTTCGAATCTCTACCCGGCCAGAAGCTGTTACCATAAAATGAATTCCAAGTGGTTATATATTTCCAAGATAGAATTCGGTATTAAATACCATTCGTGGGTGATATTTACATTGATTGAAATCACGAATGGTAGTGATATATATTCATTATATGTATATATATATATATATATATATATATACACATATATATATATATATATATATATATATATATATATATATATAAATATATATATATATATATATATATATATATATATATATATATATATATATATATATATATATATATATATATTGGAGTTTTAGCGACGGCAAAACTAGTTTCAATAATCAAAACATTTATAAAATATCTTGATGATATGCTTTAAGGGACTATATAATTTCTTTTGGGAAAAACTAACTTTTTTATGACTGCAATATTGACTCCGTAGAGTATTTTCTCATAGTTTGACAGTTGAAATTGACTAACTACCCCGAGAGAGGTACTAGTCCAAATTTGGTGTTCAGATCATTCGTTACACGATTTATCTGAAATAAATTTAATCACTACTAAAATGGGAAAGAGTTATTGAGAATGAATGGAAATCGTGTTAATGGAGGAAAAAATGTTTCTATGTTTAATGAAAGATAGGATTGGAGTGAGAGTTGAGTCATCTTTGGATGTTGTGGTAGCAACGTTTTACCAGAATGCTGAACCAAACATCCTTTATGGAAATAAAGTGGGGTTGCTAAATTTAAAGGCAAGAAAAATATTTCGAGATGTTGATTTAATGCTACCTGCATAGATTATGCTTTGCTTCATGAAAATTAGGGTAAGAAATGGGGATATACAGAGAATTAATTAAGCGAAAGGATGCATAAAAATATTTAGAACTCATGCATCTAAAGGCGTTAGTGAAAAGAGCGTATAACTCAGGAATGCTAAGTGGTAAGGAAAAGAAAGAGATCAATGGGTTTAATTGATGATTTGAAAAAGGTTTTGGAATGGAAGTGCTTTGATAAGGAATTACGAGGGTGCATCGAGATAAGGGTGAGTTAGGCCGTATTTAGTAGGTCTCGACACGCTACTGATAAGCCTTTTTACAGGCAAATTAAATAACTAATTCCATTGAAATTTTACTGCAGAGGAGAATAAGTCTAGGTACAGAAGTTGATTGATTAATGCGGCAATTGCTCGTGATGATTTTTTTTGAGACATCTCCTATTATGAGGAATGATGTAATGTTAATGGTACACTCGGGCACACTATTGTAGTTTAGGTATCTTCTTCTTGTTTTCTTAGTTTTATAGTTTATTACGAAAAAGATCTATTTTAATGTTGTTAGTGTTCTTAGAAAATTCTATTTTAATTGTTCGTTGCTTCTTTTGTAGTATATTTATTTCCATGTTTCATTTCTTTATGCACATTATACAATATTTTATCAATATTTATGTAAGATCTTCCAAAAACCAAAATAAGTTACAATTTATTGTATAATCCCCTAGACACGATACATGGCAAATGAAGTAACAGTAAGCCCAATATTTTTAATTTAATATCATATTAGAGATGATTGTTCTTCATAATTGAAACAACGGTCATTTATGTTCATTTCAAAACACAGATTAATCTACAGAGAAATAGCAATAATATCATGCCGTTAAAAAGTTGTGTGCACCAGCCTGTGCCAGGGTAAATTTACCCTTTTGCAAGAGCTTGCGATAAAACATGATTAAGAAGATAGTCTTCTTTCAAAATAAGCTTGTAATTGCTACGTAAAATGGAATAAAAGCAGAGTGAGTTAGCAGATATTACAGAAGGAGGATTTGGGTATTAGGCTATATCATACAAGAGATGTATCACTTTAAGAACTAAAAAATCAAATGCAAAAATGATTCTTATTGAATACCTTTGAATATAACAGGGGTCTTTCAGGTTGTAAATCTTAAACATATATTTTCTAACTCTAACCTTTGAATATACTTTCTTTTGATAAATGTTTACATTTAAATCAACATTTCTATTTCGAAAATTCATACACAATAGTATGTATTTATTTTCAGTTAATTCACAGACATGAACCACCTATGTTTAGGTTTAATGCGGGAAAATCCTTTGGACGTAAATGCACACCACAAAATATCTGTTTTAATACTAATACATAAACATGCAATAGCACCATTTTTCAGTAGTCATTTGGACGTAAATGAACATAAAAATATATGTTTTCATGCTAATACAAGAACACAGAGTAGCACCTTTTTTTCTGTTAGTCATTTGGACGTAAATGAACTTGAGAAAAAAATATTTTCAAAATCTAATACATGAACGTACATTAGCACCACTCTTTTCAGTTAGTCATTTGGACGTAAATTAACATCAGAAAATAATCTGTCAATTCTAACACATGAACACGCATTAGCACCATTTTTCAGTCAGTCATATGTAAATAGTTGGATAATCGCAGTCCCCTGGCACACCCTATGAAATGAAAGAGTGGCCGCTGCAGAAATGGAATATTTGCCCTTCCTTTTTCGAGTGCGTGAAGGGGTCTTTTATTGAGGGTGAAAGGGTTGACTATTGGTCATACAGGAGGGGAGAATCATACCAAATTGATCATTTCTTCCGTCATTTTAGCTGGCTTTTTGGGGTGTCTGCAGATTTGATTTGGAGTCAAATTGGATTTCAGCGTGAATCATACACATTTCCACCAGATACTACTCACAGGTATTTCAAAAGTCAAGGGAGATGGAAAACAAAATGCTGTGGAATTTAATCAGAAATAACTAGAAACTTTGTGAGAATTCTATTCTCTAATATGTACAAAGTAAATGTACTTTTTTATAGAGATGCCACTGCCAATAGGTAATAACAAGGGATTTCTTTTACTATTTAATTGAACTATTAGATACTAAATCTATATAATTTAGGAAATTTAATTTTAATCTCGACGCTTGTAAACTAGAAATTTACAAGTAATGCAATTTTCTCGCTGCGAATCATCAAATATAATAAATTCTATATAATTAACTCAAACATTAAATTTGTAATCCTATGATCAACATATGTTGACCGGAAACAATGCTATTTACATCTTACATATATAATATACATACATTGAGCATTAAAGGTATATATCATACATATCCAGACCTTAAGCATTGAAATCACTCTCTAATATCATCATAAGTACGCACACATATATATAAATATTCATATATGTGTCAAATATTAAAAACAGTCATGTCAGTTATCGGATATTAGTATTGGCTCACCTGCTATATTGTAAATGAGTTCCAATAACATCTGAAATAAATTAAAGTATATAAAATGAAACTTAGACAAACTATTAATAATCAGAATAACCATAATAACATTTAATTTAGTAATGACTGGCACCAAAGTCTACTAGATTTAGTATTTCCATTCTCATTTACATTTTGATAAACTATGAAAGCCACAATCAATTTTATTTGCTATTTAACGTGAGTATATAGTAGAACATTAATAGGTATGTATTCAATATCAATGGTCAAGTGGTGTATATATAGGTAAATAACGAATACATGGAAGTTATTTATGACAATAATCAGGTAGTGTCACGTACATGTTTATTTCCTCTATCTTATGGATTTTAGGCTGTGGTTTAATAAAGAAAGTATACGGCAATAATATTTTGGAGTTTTTAGTGCAAGGTTGTTCTCTAAAAGCCTGGGGTTTGTAATCATCATAAAGCTTGCTTTGGACACACCTAGTATTGCGGTTGACAAATGACAGTAATTTTCCTCTCTTGAGCTTATGTAAGGAGAAATACCTGGTCCCTCATCTAAAACTACCTCCTCCTGGCAGGAACTCATAACCCATATGAGTTATACGCCTTCTAAAAGTTACTGACTATAATGGGATTTCCAGTTAGTCTTTTTGACTATTGCGTCCCTCATTTGTTCTGGGTTTACACGAAGGAATTGTACACCTCTGAAGCCATTAGACTTCACTGGTTATTATCATTACTTGTAGTTATTATGGGGGAGTCAAATTGATTGGCCCATCAGAGTAAACATTAAACCACCAAAAGCGTTTGTAGGTCGACTTTAAAGATTGGGGGATTGCGTGATAGTAAGAACAAGATTTTTAAAATTACTTTTACTTT
>NC_090732.1:24025934-24038434 GCF_036898095.1 Palaemon carinicauda | reverse complement strand
TACATGACGTATCTACCTCCCTGCGATATATGTATCCCTATCATATATTGCAGATTAAACAGCATCGCTCCTTCATTCTAAGTCTCGTAGCTGTTCTGCCATTGTGATTTCATGAAGGTAGTTCCAATTAGTGTGATCCAGCCGCCAGTATCGAGGAGAGCTGTGTAAACCAAGATTGTAATTCGGAGAACTGGAGTCCACGTCATGTATCCTGTTAGACCTCGAACACACAGGTAAGGTTTGCTTGCGATGCGATAGGCAATCGACATTGCTGATGACTTCTTGAATACATAAGAGGGAAGCTGACAGCTTATGCAGTTAGTTCGATAGATTACGTCGATAGCAGTTGATCAGAGGATACAAATATCTTTCAGGAGAGAGTACGTTTTGCCAAATATAATTCTACATAAAACATAAAATTGACGAGCATGACGTATTGCAGATGAAACCGAGATTATATCATACAAATCAGATCCATTCTAGGTCTTCCTCATAATAGTAAGTAATTTGCTCAAAAATTAATATAAACATATGACAGCATTGAAATGATTATGATGTTTCAAACGAAAAGGTAAAAATATTTTTGGAAAGATAGATATAATAAATTTCCGTAATAAAGTAATATTATATCATAAAACTAATGCAGCGGTCAATATCATCAAAATTCACTTTTATATCAATTCTTTTCCGTTGAAAACAACAGAAGTAACTAAATAGTCTTGAATTTATTTATTGAATTAGTTCAATTTGATTACCCTCAAATCATAATTTTTGCGTGAATGGAGCTGTCTTACTAATGTAATTATTTTCATACACGCGAGTTGCCAAATAATCTGATAAATATTTACAGCATAGACTGTAGGTTTGGCATTGAAGATCTATAAAATCTATGCATCTATCTATTTCTCATATATATATATATATATATATATATATATATAATATATATATATATATATATATATATATATATATATATATATATATATATATATATATATATATATATAAATGTGTGTGTACTAAATATACATACATAATATGTATTTGTATATTTTTTTCAAATAAGCCAGAGATGCACTTTCGTATTGAATTTGTTCTACCACGGGACCTAAGATCTCTAGAGAAATTCCTTTGATGATATTTCTGCTTGTCCAAGGATTCGAAACTCAGCGCCCATAAAGATAATTTTAAACTGTACGTCTTAGCCCATTCGTCTGTAAAAAGATATGACTTTATTTCGCCTCTGCTGTATTGAATTATTTCAGATTAAGTATTTTACTCAGAATCAAAATTGATACACCCACAACATTACAGATAATTAGTAATTATGTAACACATGGCCGTTTTATGATAATGTTTTTACTAGAACTCGTGCTTATCATATTTTCAAATCAGCCAAAAATTCTCTTTAACACCGAATTTACTTTGCTACGGGATCAGGAACAGAGCCCTATTGGTAATTTCCTTGTAATGACAGGTATTTCTGCAAGGCCGTGGATTCGAACCTCAACTCTGATACCAATAAGTGTAACGAATAAGACTTAGCCCATTCGGCTGTAAATATCCTCTATAGCAGATAGCATAATCATTTCCTGGAAATATTCAAAGGGTGATCGACGGTAGGCAGCTCCAGGAAACTGATGTCCTCTTATTTCCACAACTGTCTGTGGGACTTTCCTCGGCCTTGGTTTTAGAACTCTTAGCGCTCATAGAACTGGTTGAAAAACAAAATAAGTGATAACTCATATCATGATTAGAGTTACGTAAAACATAGAAATAAAGAAACGCAAGTAAAGAAATTTGTAAGATAAATAAAGTAATCATCATCATCTCTTCCTACGCCTACTGACGGAAAGGGACTCTGTTAGATTTCACCAGTGGTCTCAATCTTGAGCTTTTAAATCAATACTTTTCCATTCACCATCTCCTACTTCGAGTTTCATATTCCTCAGCCATGTAGGCGTAGGTCTTCCAACTCTTCTAGTGCTTTGTGGAGCCCAGTTGAAAGTTTGACGAACTAATCTCTCTTGGGTAGTACGAAGAGCATGCCCAAACCATCTCCATCCACCCCTCAATATGATCTAATCCACAATTGGGACTCAATATTAGAAACAGATTTTTCATGAAATTTAATCAATGTAAATAAATACAATTAGTAAAACTATAGAAATCTGGTCTTTTAACTTATCAGATTTAGGAGGAATTCGAGGTTGAGTTCCTACCATCATTGACCTCGATCTCCTTCTCATAACCTTGATTTTGGAGGCCAATTTGGGCTTGTGTATCCACAGAGCTATAGAAGCTGGTTGTTGGAGGCTGAGAAAATAAAAAAATAAAAAAAATCGTCTGATAAAAGTTTGTTCACCAAAATTCTCTTTTGTTTCCATTCACATGCTATATATAGAAAGTTATGTCGACTACTAATTATAGGAGAGAGAGAGAGAGAGAGAGAGAGAGAGAGAGAGAGAGAGAGAGAGAGAGAGAGAGAGAGAGAGAGAGAGAGAGAGAGAGGAAAAATATGTCTTTGTTAATCGCAAATCATTTAATTTAAGAAAAGAGCATAATGTAACACAATATATTTTCACACATGAATGCATAATGTATATCTAATTTATTTCTACATTTCTTATTATATGTATAATAAATATAACAATTATATTTTCATATTCCTTATTACTATCTAAATATATTTACACATATTTGTATATATATATATATATATATATATATATATATATATATATATATATATATATATATATATATATATATATATATTATAATTCAGTTTTACTTATTACTATATAAACAGAAAATATAATACAAACGAACAATTAAGAACATAAACCAAATAAAAACATGTATACTTAAATTACTGTGTTGGTTTGTACTGCATCTTGAAGGAACACCATCCTCTCAATGAACCAGGCTGTTTGACAACAGTCAGATGTTGCCCTGGGTGCTTTCATATATTTCCTATCGTGGAGAGGCGATCTTCCTTCACCCTCTCTGCTCTGTTGGTCCAATCATTGAAGCGAAGTATCCGCATCAAGAGAGTAAATCGACGGTCATCCATCGTACACTGGTGTAATTGGTTACCTTCAACAAGATCTGACATACCGCATGCCGTTGTACGATTGCGGTTCCTGACTGCTGACATTACCAGAATTCTCATGAATGACTTAATTTCTCTCAAGTCCATGCCCTGGATGGTAAACATTGCCCTTTTCGTTGCGTTTCTACCTCAGAAGGGCAAGGTGAACATTAGAAATTTTGACAATCTTACCGAAGGTTCCCTTATGCAAGAACAAAGAAAAAAAGTGGGACATTCGCCTCAAGCCCATGGCAGCAGATGTCGGACCCCTGATCGAATTCTGGGGTGAATATATGGGGAAGGAAGAGATTAGGATCCCTGTACTCCATTAAGTCCCCAGTAATTGAAGCAACACATACAAAAGACCTACACACCTTAACACACGTTGTTGTGTGCATCAACGATTGGAAGCCACTACTTATGACTCCACATGCTGGCTCATTCCTTGTAATCCCTTGTACTCCTAAAGCTTTCCTCCGCAACGTTTATGCACAGAGGACTGGATCACCATTGATCGCCTTAAAACTGCATATCTCTTGCAAAACGATCCACCAGCATTACGATTCTCTAGGGCAGGCTACACTTAATAAATGCATGTCTACTTCAGGAGTACCCATGCAAAGCATGTTTAGCAATCAACATACATATCAAGGAAGAATGATGACCTTGCAACGTCTTATTCGCTACTACAACCGTTATTGGAAAAATTAAGATGTAATAGAGAAGAATTAAACTCGGGCGTCTCCTTGTCCATGCCCTTATAGAGCATCGGGTCATTATGAAGTTTCACACATTGAATTCTATCGTTCTTCTGGCCGAGTAACGTGAAATCTTCTTGCAACGAACTTATTCCTTGAAACATTATTCCATAATTAGTAAGGGTTTCACATTTTTTCTTTGTTCTTACCTTATTAGCAGTGGAGATTATCCACTGCTGATATATATTGACTACCTCCGTATCAATATTCTTTTTAAAACTAAACTCACAATTATTTTGTTCCTCTGACTTTCCTAAATCCATTAAAATACACAATCATAAGATGAGCTGCTTTTTAACATGTATATCGATTGACAGATAACCAAGTCACTATCTTTTTTACAATGCCTTATATCCGGCATAGGGACAGCAAAGTTCTCGTCTTTACTTATAACAATAAAGGGAGAAGAAAGTCGTACTTGCGTGGCAAGGTCTTCACCCTAGAGTCCACATAAATTTTACGTTATATATTTGATATTGTGAAATTTTAGTTACTACTGGAATTTTCATTAGAAAATAAAATTTGTCATAAACGTCTAAATGTTACTATGGATAAGTTTCTTCATACGGTGACCCTGCGTAACGACATGGCTTCGTGTAGATATTTTCGCAAGATTTGCATAAGTCTAAAAGTATTAAGAATAAGGATGAAATTTCTCCGTTCACCATGACATAGGATTTGGTTAATTACACTGGTTCATTAGAGGTGAAAGTTTAGTAACTAGTGCTTTCAAACAAGGCAATATCCATACTTACTGTTTGCAAAGTTTTTTCTTTTTTTTTTCTTTTAAGGAATTCATCATATCTTCAACTGATTCAACATATCCTGACCTTGTTTCCTGGTTTGTGCTATAATATTGATCTGTTGTTTGGTTTCTTTAATATGCTATAAAGATTGATTTATTCTTAAATCAACGTTATTCACATTCTTGGTGACTTCATATTCGAGGTGCTGCCACTCGCCATCAGTCACTCATCCCAACACTCCTCCGACTATGTTGCCTAACCAAATAACCCTGGACCCACTTAGTCTCTTAGTGGGGCCTAAATTTACCCATCTCTCCCTACGCTCACTTTTTTGTTTTCACAAATGCATCAAAAGATGTTAACTAAGTACTGAGTGCCTTCACCGGGCTTTTGAGAATGGGTGGAAATTTAATGGTTTTATCATCTTTGTCTACAGTGAGCAGATGTTGAATGTTTTTTCCCACACCTACATTGACTGCAATTACTTTTTTAAAACTTTTTCATATTCCACTATGAGTGTTTTGATTTCAGATATGAGGAAAACTATGACATGTGATCTGAGAAAACACTCTACTTCGATTAGTCGTCTCTATTTGAGAGTAAGCCACAGATGAGGTAATACACCCGAGAATGGCTTTCAGCTTCCCAATTGTTCGTTCTTTAAGACACTACTTACAATCTTCCTTCGAAACGCCTATATAAAGAGTAGACCTCTACCCCTCTCTCTCTCTCTGTCTCTCTCTCTCTCTCTCTCTCTCTCTCTCTGTCTCTCTCTCTCCATCCGACTTCAATATCCTGCTTCCCTCAATCCCTCCCTCTCTCTCCCCTTTCCCTTACAGACACACTCTCTCTCTCTCTCTCTCTCTCTCTCTCTCTCTCTCTCTCTCTCTCTCTCTCTCTCTCTCTCTCTCATACCCCAGCTTGTTCATCACCGTATAAATAATTATCGGCCACTACTGGGTACGATTGGTAAACATTCTTATTATCTTATCTCACTCAGTCGATTCTCTGGCACGACCTTCACAACACTTGCATGGATTTTAGTACACATGTCCATGCGCTATCGCAATTCGTTCTCGATTAGTGCTCTTAACCCTGAACGGACTAATAAAAGTTGACTGCAATTTAGGTTCTTTGCTTTGCAATCTCTCAATATACACAAGCTCACCTATAATAGTCAGCTGCTTAATCTCGAATAAACTTGTCTCACGCTTTCTTCATGACTGTGCCTGTAATTTCAAATGTGCGCTTGTTGGTATTAGCCAAATTTGGATCTTACCCAAAGACTAAATGATAATGTGTGTCCCCAAAGCTCTCACTGTACACAGTGTTTAATGCATATTTTGCAGTGGTCAACATATCAGACAAGCTCGTCGTATTATCCATCACAAGGAACTTGATGACTGGGTTTTTATTCTAAGACTCAACCAAAATATTTGAACTTGGTCTTTAGATAAAATAGGGGAATGCTTAATAACAAAGTTTCGTAATGCTTTCAAACATTTGATTAATAAACTCAGTTCCTTCATCAGAAATTGATTCACGAGGTGATTCCAACTTTTCAACAAAAGCTCGAAGTGCTTTGACATCTTCGGAAATTGATTTATCTACTATAGGATAAATAAAGGTGTAACAAGTACGACCATCAACTAAAACATGTGACACTGGTAAAAGTCCCACTAAATCAACATATACTCTACATCATTTTTTCTGGACAATAAGCAATAGTTTTGCAGGTATGACATTTAACTTTTAACATATGATTCTATATTATTTTGCTTCCCTTTCCAATAAAACATATCGCTGGCCCTTTGAAAAGTATTTGCTAACCCCGCGTGGCCTGAAATGGGCAATTAGAAATACTGCATGAGAAATGAATGAGTCGGACAGAACTCAGCGATATCCTATATATATATATATATATATATATATATATATATATATATATATATATATACATATATATATAAATATATATATACTGTATATATACACAAACACACACACACACATATATATATATATATATATATATATATATATATATATATATATATATATATATATATATATATATTTATTCATTTATTTATTTATTTATTTTTTTATTTATTTATTTATTTACTTATTTCACTCTAAGTCTGTGACATATGATATATCCTCTTTGACCCTGAACTGTCTGCGATACAATTTGGCTTCTTTTAGCAAATCTGTTATTCCATTTCTCAAGCTGGAGTTGACTATTTGATTTGGTCGTTATAGAGTTTGTAATGTACATATCAATCGATGTCATCGTCCTGACAAAACAGGTAATTCATTTTACGAGCATTCATAGCACTCACTGCATTCATACACATTACTTGATCCTCAAAGTTAGGTGTCATATGGAGGTAGACTCATCTCTCTCTCTCTCTCTCTCTCTCTCTCTATATATATATATATATATATATATATATATATAGAGAGAGAGAGAGAGAGAGAGAGAGAGAGAGAGAGAGAGAGAGAGAGAGAGAGAGGAGAGAGAGAGAGAGAGGAGAGAGAGAGAGAGAGAGAGTTTAGCCTTACAGTAACCCTCACCAAGTATAAAGGTCTCCTCAGAATAGGTCCTCCCCTCAAGAAAAGGAAAACTCTCGGCTATATCATATGATATGGAAATCCTCACTGTCAGACATCAAATTCATGAAGGTGGGAAAGGAATATAATACACACATGCACGGACTACTACAGTTACTATTTTGGCTGAGTTTACTGATTCTGCCAAACACAAAATATGAAAGGTCATAAATATTCATCAGGATTTAACAATACAGTGATAGATCCTCGAGCAAACTCTGTTAATTGAATTATCTCTAACAAAATATCAAAAGTACGCTTATACATTTTACTTTCTTTACTAGCCGAAAATTAAATTCTCTCTCTCTCTCTCTCTCTCTCTCTCTCTCTCTCTCTCTCTCTCTCTCTCTCTCTCTCTCTCTCTCTCTCTCTAACAACGCATTAAGAATTGAATTAAACATTGCTTGTCATATAAGTGGATGCTGAAAGTCAGTTTCATGACATTGTTTTATACAGCTATAAAAGAAAATATAAATATTCACTGCTGCTTAGGAACTATGTGATTCACGAATTGATGACATGATGACATTATCTAACTTCTAAAGGTAAATACAGTTGAGACATCAAAAACTAAAATGCAATATATTCACTTTTACTTTTCAACATCCTTCAGCTGTACAGAAACAAACGCATACACAATCAAGCATACAAGTGTGTGTAAAAGGAGTGATTTGTCCAGGGCACCAGCTACCCATTGAGATACTACTACCTGAGAGTTGCTGAGTCCTTTGACTGGCCACACAATACTACATTGGATCCAGTTCTCTGGTTAAGGCTCATTTTCCTAGGCCTGTTCATTCACTTATTTGTCTAATGTGGCCTATTCTTTCCAAATTTTTCTCTGGCCTCATACACCTGACAACATTTCTTCGCTCCAGGGGTTAAGTACTGCGTTTCATTTGTTCAGTGGCTATTTTCCTCTTAGTAAGGGTAGAAGAGACTTTTTAGCTATGGTAAATAGCTCTCCTGGGAGAAGGACACTACAAATAATTGTTTTCTAGTCTTGGGTAGTGCCATAGCCTCTGTACCATGATCTTTGGTTAGAGTTCTCTAGCTTGAGGGTACGCTCGGCACATTATTCTGTCCTGTTTCTCTTCTTGTTTTTCATAACATTTATAGGGTACATATGAAAAATTTATTTCAATGTTGTTAGTGTTCTTGAATGTTTTATTCTAATTTGTTCATTACTTCCCTTGTAGTTTATGTTATCATATCCTTACCTCACTGGACTGTTTTTCCCTATTGGAGCCCATGGACTTATAGCATCCTGCTTTTCAAAGTAGGGTTGTAGCTTAGCTAGTAATATATATATATATATATATATATATATATATATATATACATAAACTGCATGTGAATATGCGTGTGTGTGTTTGTGCTCTTGGGAGTATTTTCGTGTCTACCTCGTTTGTTCATTATTATTTAACGAGATATCAACTTTACAGTGTTCATTTGATAAGTTCTGGAACATTCTTTAGAAGGAAAAGGAAGTTAATATTTATTTTTCTTTATGGAAATATGTTATTCAATGGAAATATTAACTGTTACCTCAATTCTGTTCTTTTGAGCCTTACTTTTCATACTATTGATTACCTATACAAGGTTTTATTCAGTTTCAGACAAATGCGAGCTTCAAACAGCGTTAAGACGAATAAAGAGTTACTCAGGATTAAAAAAGCTCATTACCTCAATTCCAGTTATATAAAAGTCTTCTAAAGAATAGGTTTATTGGGGTATTCATATTATGCAAAAGAGGTTTCTTTAGTTAAAGCTGACTGCCAAAAACATATAGACAGTATCCGATACAATAGAATTTTTTTTTTTTTTTTTTTTTCGAAATAAGGTGACTGTAATAGAAAAGATCATGTAAACGAATATCTAGAATACCAAAACAATGGCAAATAAGCTTTATATCATACTTCCCAAACGAACTTAAATCATTCTCATTATTCATATTCTTCATATCACCACATCTTTAAAGAAGTATCATTCTTTCATTATGAAGCTCAGTTGAAAATTGTCATTAGTGATGGAGTGTTAAAGCTGTTGGTAGATCTAATCATGATAAGAAATCTTAAATATTCTAAAGTGAAAAATGACTGAGATAAAGAGTCTACAAAAGATTTCCATTTGGCTTAAAGTGAACTAACGAAGATAGAATTACCTGATGATAAGTAAACCATCCGGTCTTTTGATGCCAGATAATGAATTCCGGAGTCAATTTAAGGAGTCTAATGGCTCTCACACTTAACCTTTAATGACTGCTATACCAGATGCTGCTGAATGCTAGTTTCCTCTTTAGCTTGAAAAAAAGAGGGAAAGAGACAGGTGGAGGAAATTTATTCCTTAAATGACGTTTTAATATCCCTAGAATTCTGACTCTATAACTAAAATATCTATCTACAGTTAATCATAGCCGCCTTCTTGTACTTACATATGTGATAATTCCTAAATAGTTGCTTTTCAACGTGTAATGCTTAATGACCACATTCATATAGACTGAATAAAATCTAACTTTAACTTTTCTATCATAAAATGAATAATTTTGAAGGTAGAAATGATCATAAACAAAGAATAAAAAAAGAAAGTAAAGCGTCCATCAGTGTCGATGGAGATATGTGGTCAAATCTTCAAAAGACGCTCTTGGCCTTTTAGCTGAGATGCGTTCAGACTATTCATAAATATATTGTTAGATTTGATGGTAAATTTCCAAGTTAGAGGGATTACAGGAAATATAGAGACACGGTTATTATTTCTAACAGCTAAAGTGTTATTGTTCTAAAAGCGACGGAAATTTCATTAATTGAAAATCTCTTTACTTACTGACGTGTCAACCCAATTGGCCTTAAATTATGGTTGTTTTATATTCGACCATTTTCAAAATAATATTATAGCCCTTCCATATGATATGACTATTTGGTTTCGAAGAGAAGTCTGTTGGGTATTGCTTGTTAATCATATCAGAAAATGTTTATTACAGAACTGTTGATGATTGTCAGCAATGAATAACTTATAGTTAGGTTAAGATACGGTGCATCTGTTAATTCAAATACTTCTTTAAAAGTATTTTCCTTGCCTAAACGAAAATAATGTTTAGAAGCCAAAAATATTTTGATAAACAATATGTAAGAATTTATTTAACTCTAAAAATACAATAAACTGACGAAACTTATATTTTATAAAACCTATTTGCATTGCCACTGTCAAATGAAATTCAATATACATGCGAAAAGGATAAAGTTACCATATAAATATTTTTCATAATAAGTGATTCCTTTCGATTACCTTTAATTTTGGAGTTTTATAGGTGTATACTTAAAAGAAATATATATATATATATATATATATATATATATATATATATATATATATATATATATATATATATATATATATATATATATATATACACATATGTATATATGCATACATATATATGTATAAATATATATCTATATGCAGGAATGTATGCAATATATATATATATATATATATATATATATATATATATATATATATATATATATATATATATATATATATATATACTGGTACCTCAGTTTGAAAGGTTAACACATTCTGAGAGCGAGCTCGCAACTCAAAATGCTCGTAGACCTAAACAGATTTTCCCTTGATAAATAAAGGAAATACATTTGAAGCATTCAACAAGTCCATAAATACACTAATTTTTAGAGGTTGTTAATGTAATTTAGGGAATAAATCATAACCCTTTACATTATAAATTGATAATTCAACAAGAAAGAGAGAAGTCTATTGACATATCAACTCGCACTTTACCTTCGAGGATAGTCGTGGCTGGCGAGAGGGATATGAGAGAGGAGGAGAATGAGAAGGGAGTTTCTGTTTGGAGGGAGAATCTCCTTTCACGAGAACTGTTTGTAAAATATCAGGAGTTTTCTTTTTAAAGAGCACTCACTATCATTAGCTGAATCTCTAAATTCACGCTTTTTGGAAACTTTTTCGATTTGTTATTCACTCTTCCGATGAATTTCATAAGAAACCTATCTAGGGACAATTGTTTTTGTCTTTTCTTTAATACTGTATGGAATTTTGCATTGTCAGTAAATAGATTTACTGTTTGCCCTGCCAAAGCCTTATCTGGGTGAAGTGTATCTACAAGTTTTTGCCTGATTTTCCACTTTCTTATCTTCTCCCTAAGTCTCCATGGTGTATGAGCATTGTCACTCAGCCCCACTGCCTCCTCAAGGGAATTGTCCTCCACAACCTCTAGTTGCTGCTCCTCACACAACTTCACCATATCTTGGATCGTCATATGCTCGTCTGGCATATCTTTAATGTCATCCTTGTCCTCCGCCGGCCCCATTTTCTTGCTCAAAGACAAATCATCAACTACCTCCTCCTGGACGGGTTTGAATAGTACTGCATATGTTTCTTACAACCTCGTACACTGTAACCATTTTTATTGTTTATTTATTACCCACTCTTCCTTGCACTGTTAATAAACCAACCTGTGTAAGCATGCTAATGCATATTTTATTACGTTTGAATTTTGGTGACGTTTTTGTTCGCCATTCCTTGTATATAAACTCGATGATTGTTTAATAAAGTTTAGTAGCATTCACCTCTCCTATCGGTTATCACCTAACGGCTCTCTCCCACAGAATCTTCTGAAATCACGTTCAGCGACGAATTCAGTCCACAGTTTACTCCATGCATAATTTGGTGGTTCTGTTTCCGATACCATCTTAACCTTCAATGATTATTTTGAGGCACTTGACGATTTAGAAATATTTTCTCCAAAACTCTTGGAAGGTGAGGTTAATCCCTTCGGTGACCATGAATCATTACTGAAACAGCGCCTTTGTGTAAAAAAATGTGAAATATGAGATCACCTACTGATTCATATGTTGGAGTACTGGAATAATGTTAGGCTGCAGGAACTTTATTCCGGAGAACTTGAATTTCTTCATTAGGTCATCTTTAATGGCACGAGAATGGGCATGAGCAGTGTCCATATGTAACAAGGCTTGCAGTGGGATGTTCTTTTCCATGAGGTTCTTTTTTATCTCAAGACCAAAATTCAATGACCCATTCCGCGAAAAATTACGAGTCACCCAAGACTTGTAATTTGGCCTTCACATAACGTTCAGTTGCTTCTTCTATTCCTTGTGCTTTTTAAAGGTTTGTGGATTTTCCAAGTGATACACCAAGAGAGGCTTCATTTGGCAGTTCCACAGGACAACAAGGTTAGATGCTTTTTCAAAGAGCTGTGATCGGGGATTGTTTTTTCTCCTACAGTAATCA
>NC_090732.1:24015934-24018434 GCF_036898095.1 Palaemon carinicauda | reverse complement strand
GGATTAGAGTTTTCTTTCTTGAGGGTACACCCGGGCACACTATTCTATCTAATTCCTCTTCCTCTTGCTTTTTTAAAGTTTTTATAGTTTACATAGGAAATATTTTTTTTAATGTTGTTACTGTTCTTAAGATATTTTATTTTTCCTTTTTTCCTTTCCTCACTGGGCTATTTTTCCTTTTTGGGCCTCTGGGCTTATATTATTCTGCTTTTCCAACTAGGGTTGTAGCTTAGCAAGTAATAATGATAATGATGATAATAATTAATTTTTTTCTTACTAACTTATTGACATTCATGCTTTTCATCTATTGTCTTTACTCTGCATATGCCACATAAAAGCATAATTTTCTTTTTCTCTGAGTTGGTGGTAGAGTCTGCACTTCACTTCCATAAAGGAGGCTTAGCTCAGCATTTCCTTCATACATTTGGCCTGCACACATAAATCAAAATGGCTTACCAGACTTTTGCGTATATCCTTCAATCACTCATTCTTCTAATATTCTGCGACTCACTACTTTACTGAAACTGCCATCATTCATCTCCCGTAATAAAATTTGTATTTTTTACCTTACTCTTGTTCACATTTAACAGCAAATTCCACTACTTTTAGGTACTTCCAAACCATATTACCTCGTTCTGCACTTCTGTTGTGTCTAAAGTCACCACATTATTATGAGAAGGTCTCAGATATTCCACATCCCGCTCACAGCTTATCATCATATCTAGGGATTGTGGTGGCCGATGTGGTAACGTCCTTGACTGGTGAACGCCAAACTGGGGTTCGAGTTCCCCACAAAGTCTTTGGTTTCTTTGGTTGCTGCAACCTGATGATCCATATGAGCTAAGGATGGGCCTTTGGGGAGCCTATAGATCTATCTGTTGAGTCATCACCTATTACCTGGCCCTCCTTGGTCCTAGCTTGTGTGGAGAAGGGGTTTGGTGCTAATCACGTGTATATGTGATTAGTCTCTAGGGCATTGTCCTGCTCGATAGGGCAATGTTACTGTCCCTTGCCTCTGCCATTCATTAGATTCCTTTAAACGTTTACTCTAAAAGACTTTTCTTAATGTATAGCACAAGTAATTGGATAAGCAAATGCTAAGAGAAGTATAAATCGATCATGGAATAGGCCATAATGGTAAATCGGAGAGAGAGAGAGAGAGAGAGAGAGAGAGAGAGAGAGAGAGAGAGAGAGAGAGAGAGAGAGAGAGAGAGAGAGAGAGAGAGGCCCACTCTTTCAATAAGTATTTACTTCTTCACCCGGTATTTCTGTGTGCCTTTGAAGATATATCAAAGGCCAAAGAAATTCTTGCCAATTCGAACGTATTCAAAAAAATGCTTTGGTGATTCCACAAAACACAGCACCCGGAAGATGAAAGGATTGCAAATAAAATAAAACCACATTTTAAAGTAAATATAATCTTTTAGTAGCATTATTTCCGCAAATAAAGGAAGGACAAAATTGCAGAAATATAATCAGGAGACCTGACAAGTAACTTAAAAGAGCTCAAAATCCTAATTATTTTGACCATTTTTATCCTTGATCAATCCGATGTAAATATCATTATTTATGAGAAGAAAAATATATTCAAAGACAAACTTCCTTTCTTATTGTAATACGTGCGCCAGTCTAGTCGCGTTAAAATATTTATCGAGAAAAGCGGAAAGCAACTAAAGTTTTCCTATTTAGTGGTTAACGAGTTGAGATAAGCGAAAACTAGGCGTTTGATAGTATCAATATTCATGTTTGCCCTCTTTAGAATGGCAACGGAAGATGAGCTAAATGACAAAAAATAACAAGTGAAACCTTTATCTATGACACCTTTTGGTGTGATTAACGAGTTAGTTCCAAAATATAACGTACAGAAAAAACGTTGGAAAAGAACTAAGCTTGTAGTGAGTTTGAGAAGTCACCTAATCAGGTGATTAAGCATGTAAACTGGGCAAAGTGAAAGTGGACTCAAGCAGAAAAAGAACTCTTGCTTAGTCAGCCAAGTATATTTTCTTCTCACTTGTGTTCGAAATTGGGGTTGGTAATTTGGTTGGTGGGTTAGAAATTACGAGGAGCTCTTCGTATATGAGTCTGTTATTCCTGGATCCTAGTCCTTTTTTTATTTATTTTTTGCTAAGTTACAAAATGCTGTAGAGCTTGTGTATCCTCCGACTGAAAAATATTTATCCTATTATTGTGAAATAATCCAGTCGATTGTAAGGAGGCAGCAAAATATAGTTAAAGTATATGTGAGGTTCCTCGTAGGGTCAGACAAGAAACAGTATGCTCTATGTGGACTCATAAACTCATTCTGTTGTGAGTTAAAGTTTCAAGGATTTGGGCTCATCTCATAGAGACCCATCAATGGTGATGATGGTACGACCTTAGATATATATTGTAGGGGAAAATTTTGATTTGAAAGACAACAACATACAGATATCAGTTAGATATAGCCCTGTTGCTGCTGGTGTCAGATTATACCCCACTGGTTCAGAAACTTCACGTGTTT
>NC_090732.1:24000934-24008434 GCF_036898095.1 Palaemon carinicauda | reverse complement strand
AATCATTACTCTACCATACACTTTTCCAACTAAGCTTAACAAACTAATACCTCTTGAATTACAACACTGATGCACATCTCCCTTACCCTTATATAGTGGTACAATACATGCACAGACCCAATCTACTGGTACCATTGACAACACAAAACACATATTAAACAATCTCACCAACCATTCAAGTACAGTCACACCTCCTTCCTTCAACATCTCAGCTCTCACACCATCCATACCAGACGCTTTTCCTACTCTCGTTTCATCTAGTGCTCTCCTCACTTCATCTATTATAATCTCTCTCTCATTCTCATCTCCCATCACTGGCACCTCAACACCTGCAACAGCAATTATATCTGCATCCCTATTATCCTCAACATTCAGTAAACTCTCAAAATATTCCGCCCATCTTTTCCTTGCCTCCTCTCCTTTTAACAACCTCCCATTTCCATCTTTCACTGTCTCTTCAATTCTTTAGCCAGCCTTCCTTACTCTCTTCACTTCTTTCCAAAACTTCTTCTTATTCTCTTCATATGAATGACCCAATCCCTGACCCCACCTCAGGTCAACTGTCCTCTTTGCCTCACGTACCTTGCGCTTTACTTCCACATTTTTCTCTTTATATTTTTCATACTTCTCTACACTATTACTCTGCAGCCATTCTTCAAAAGCCCTCTTTTTCTCTTCCACTTTTACCTTCACTCCTTCATCCCACTATTCACTGCCCTTCCTCATGCTGCCTCCAACAACCTGCTTGCCACACACATCACTTGCAATCCCAAAAAAATTTTCTTTTACTAACTTCCACTCCTCCTCTAAATTGCCAGTTTCTCTTACTTTCACTTCGTCATATGTCATTTTCAACCTTTCCTGATATTTACTTTTTACCCCCGTTTTATTAGCTCTTCAACCCTCACTAGCTCCCTTTTACATTCACCTACTCTATTCCCCCACTCTTTTGCTAAAACTAATTTTCCTTCCACCAAAAAATGATCAGACATACCGTTAGCCATACCCCTAAACACGTGCACGTCTTTCAATCTTCCAAACATTCTTTTAGTTATCAACACATCATCCATTAATGCCCTTTCTACTACTCTTCCATTTGCCACTCTTACCCATGTATACTTATATATATATATATATATATATATATATATATATATATATATATATATATATATATATATATATATATATATATATATATTTATATATATATATATATATATATATATATATATATATATATATATATATATATATATATATATATACATATTGTTACGCTCGCAAAACCGGGCCTTGTTCAAGGATTCAGAGCGTGGAAAAAAGTACCAATGAAAAGATTACGGTTGCCAGCCGGCATCAAGACAGTAATTACCGTCAAAACATAATTACAAAAAGTCATTATTTAACCAAAAAAAGGAAGCACAACAGAGAATATGTTATTTTATTCTAGATGGATGAAGCCCCAGTCAATTTTACATGGCGTTGGATACCCCGTAGAAGACTTCAGAAAAGACATTGTCTTTCCTAGAAAAGGGAAAGTTAATCAACACTTATCAACCGATCACTTATGCAAATTACTTTTGGAGGCTATTAATGCATGGAGTCATGTGCTTATATTTCTTGAACGGTAATCAATAACAAGAGCATAATTTAAAGCTAAAAAACTATGGCATGAAAATTAACACTCACATGGTGAGGTTATTAAGGTTGGGAGCAAATAGCATATGTGGTTTGGACGTAAGGATGGTATGAAATTAATGAAGGTTTGGTGGGTAGGATCATTAGTAACGATAAAAAGAAAGGATGGGATGTGATCAAAAGGTAGACTGAAGACAGGATAAGGATTGTATGGATATGAGGTTCTCAAACTGACACCTTACCTTAATAAAAGGACGTTGTCACCTCCTTGAGGAGAGGACGTAGAACAGACTTCTTGCTTCCGTGAAGGTTGACAAGTGGAGATGTCCACCAGCTCCTTTGATAAAATAGGTCTTAGTGGTCATTTAATTTGTCAGATGTCCCATTGGTCATTGGCCATGCCTCCGGACACCTCATCCTTGACAATAAGCCACATCTCGGCTTCTCCCGGCGGTGAATGGTTAACAGAGTTTTTGAAGATGTCTGAAATAAGATACCTCAGGGGTGTAGACAGGCATAAGATAAGTGGACAGGTGGTGATGATCTGGGGTAAGATCCCAACACTTATAGAAATCTAACCGCTCCTTGCTGGGAGTCTTTGTATGAAAAATTGGTGCAATGACCGTCACAAATAACAATAAACATATCAATATGTATATATACACGAATACACACACTACACACACATACACACACATACACACACACACACACACACACATATATATATATATATATATATATATATATTTATATATATATATATATATATATATATATATATATATGTATATATATATATATATATATATATATATATATATATATATATATATATATATATATATATATATATATATATATATATATATATATATATATATATATGTATATGTATGAACTCTTTACTCCCGAATCAAATCCGCAGACGACCAGTCAGGGAGGTAGACACTTCGCTATCTGTGTAGACATCTGAGGATTATGTATATAATCGACAGATAGGTTTGCTTAAGGTAACTGGTGTTACAAACTAATACACACATGAACAAAGCAAGTTTAACACCTAAAAATATATCAAACACCTCACACATATCGAACTGTCGACCTAACTGCGCCAGGACTCCTTGCTGTTTGCCGTTGGTCCTTCTCCTGGAGGAACTTTTTCCAGTGCTTAACGCTCATTTAAAGTCTTTAATAATTGTTATAGATATTTTTCCATCATTTCATGAACTCCTCTTCATCAATTAAAGTATTTCCATTACATCTTTCATAATTACTACGTCTCCTCAATAGTGCCTGTCTTTTTTTCCAGCTTTAGAAGTTTTGTAGAATATCTTTTACCCCTTTGGTGTTTCCACCATCTCTTACCACTCTCTCCTACCTTCCCCCTTTGTAATTGGTATCATTTTCTCTGTATTGCTCTCTATTTTCATAGAATCCTATATAATTTGGTGGTTATCATCTTCCCACCTTTTTCTGGCTATCCTATTTTCGTTCACATCTGTTTGAACCTCTTGATTATACCACCATGTTTCTTTTTCGTGTTGTTTACCATATTTCATCATACACACCTCTGCTGTTGCAGGCACCAATATCACTTTCATAACATCCGCATTTCTTTAGGGAATATTGATATTCTTTTTGCATATCTCTCTTCTCTGGCGCAAACTGTCTTACTTCTGAACTCCCCAACAGGTTTTCTAATTTGATACTCCTATTTTTGACTGAGTCTTTTCCTCTTCCTATTGTTTTTAACCTAGAATCTGCCACCACCAGTTTATGTTAAGCTAAAACAAATTCCTTGTCTTTTTTCCAAGGCAATTTGTGTTTCATTTTGTCCATTTCATATGTTACCAGATGATATTTTCTTTCTTCTAACCGTGTAACTCTAAGAATATTTCACCTTGCACGGTTCTTCTCACATTAAACCACTTGCTCCCTATATTCCTTCAAAACCATCACCTACACGGGCATTGTCGTTCTCAGATGCCACTAATAGTTCATTTATTGAAAACATTTCTATATACTCATCTAATCTCCCTCTGAATTCAGACTTCTCTTCCCTGAACCCTTGTTGAGCGGTGTATGTAGAGATGACATGCCATACTCCCTTATGTTTTAACAATATTAACCCCAAGAGCCTGTCACTGATATGCTGGACCTGCATGACATTTTCCTGCAAATCTGGTTGAAGAATAATTCCTACCCCATTTCTCCTTGTATCTTCCCCTGTGCAGTAAACTTCATATCCTTCCCAAAGCTTTCTTGCACTTTTTCCCTTCCATTTATTGTACACATAGAATCATAAATGTCCACCTCTGCATGACATCATTCATTTACTCCCTTTCCTATGAGGCTACCAACTTTCTAATTTCCAATTCTCATTTTTCCTCTTTTTCCAATCCTCACTACTCACTACCATCTTTAGCGCAGTCTTGCCTTCTGCGTATACCTTACTTTGCACATTTCTTACTTCGTTCAAAGGATAGTGCATCACGTTGCTTGAGGGGTATACGCTAGCCATATTCCCTTTCATTGTTTTTTTCGAGATTCATCATTTGAATTATGTAAGTATTATATATATATATATATATATATATATATATATATATATATATATATATATATATATATATATATATATATATATATATATATATATATATATATATATATATATATATATATACACACACATATATATATATATATATATATATATATATATATATATATATATATATATATATATATATATATATATATATATTGCATTATTAACACTCGCTATTTTTATTATTAATGTAACGCACAAATATTTTTTAATTTCGAATTCTCTTTACCTCGAGATCAGAGACTTAAGAGACTATTTGATAATAGCTTTTGATCGACCCCTTTATTACTACTCTGACGGTGCCGAGAGAAAGGTTGTGAACTCAAAGGCAGTGTGAAAGCAACCGAGTTAATTTATTATGGAACACTCTCCTTTATATACAAAACCTCAAGGCAACAGGAAATTACATGTTCGAGAAAAGGACAATGTTACATAGGCGATACGCAGACATGTTTATTCTGGTTCTTTTCAGTGCGAGGGAAGAGCGAAGATACAAGCATAATATATACAAAAGGAATTATGTACAATTGTGTGACACACGGTTGGTACATGGCTCCCCACCTAAAAATGACATACTCTACATGTTAAATAGGGCGCCCTGATCGAGAGAGGTGAACTGTAGGCGGGTCATCTGGCAGGAGATAAGCAGGTTTTAGACGATCAATGGAGACCCAATCTTCTTTGCCACGAATTTTTAGTAGGAATGCTTTCGGACTGCGTCGGATCACAAGGAAAGGGCCCGTGTAAGGGGCCGTTAGCGGTGGCTTGGTAGTGTCGTTGCGCAGAAGTCGTGCGTTGCAGAGTGCATGTCTGTTGGTATGTGATGCTTCGCTGGGGGCTTGTAAGTCTGGGGGTATGGAGTAAATTTTCCCACGACATGACGTATGCGCTGGAGATCGCCGAAGGAGGTTTTAGAAGGAAATAATTCGGCAGGGATGACCAATACCAACGCCATACACCATTTCAGCTGCCGAGACGTCGAGGGCGTCTTTAGTTGTCCGTAGTCCCACGAGGACCCAGGGAAGCTGAGTAAACCAGTTAGAATCCTTGCTGTGGGACATCAAAGCTGCTTTGAGGGTGCTATGAAAACGTTCAACCATTCCATTGGCAGCGGGGTTGTAGGCTAATGATGTCCACAATTGAGAGCTGAAAGTGGTACCCCTGTCAGAAGTAATATGCTCAGGGATACCAAATCTTGCAATCCATCCAGAGAGTAAGGCAGATGTACATGAGGCGGACGTTGCAGTTTCCATGGGAATGGCTTCAGGCCAACGGGTGGAGCGGTTGATGATGGTAAACAGGTAACGATGTCCTTGTGATGTGGGTAGGGTTCCTACAACGTCGACGTGAATGTGTGCAAAACGACGCTGAGGTTGAGGAAAGGTGCCCACTCCTGAATCTGTGTGTCGATGTACTTTGGAAGTTTGGCAAGAAGTACAGGCGCGGACCCAATCCTTAACATCCTTAGAAATGCCGTGCCAAATGAACTTTGCCTTCAGCAGCTGTGCAGTAGAACGGCACGAGGGATGTGAAAGGCTGTGAATGAAATCAAACACCTGTCGGCGCATGGGAGCAGGAATCCAAGGTCGCGGTCTGCCAGTACTGACGTCACAGAGGAGGGTGGTGTTGGGGTCTTCGAGGGGAAAGTCTTCCCAACGGAGGGACGTGCAGGATGTCCTATATGCTTGATACTCTGGATCCTGTCGTTGGGCTTCAGCCAGGGCATTGTAATCCAATCCCGATTGAACGGCAGTTAACGTGTTTCTTGACAGGACATCGGCAACGGGATTCATTTTCCCAGGGATGTATTGAAGGGTGCAATTGTATTCAGCCAAGGCGGAGAAATGTCGGCGTTACCGGGCGGACCAGGCATCAGACTGTCGAGTGAAGGCATGCACCAGAGGCAAGTGGTCTGTGCGAATGACGAAGGGCATACCTTCTAAGAAATGGCGAAAGTGACGGACAGCCAAGTGCACCGCCAGCAATTCCCGATTGAAGGTAGAATAACCCAATTCTGCCTTGGACAGTTTTCTGCTGAAGAAGGCCAATGGACGGGGCGAGCCGTTGACCACCTGCTCGAGTACTGCACCAATAGCGACGTCGCTGGCATCGGTGGAGAGAAAGAGAGGGGCATGTGGGATAGGAAAAGTGAGAGCCGCAGCAGTTGATAGGGTCTTCTTTGCATGGCAGACGGCTGTATCTTGAAGGGGACCCCACTTCAGGTCCTTTGGCTTGCCCTTGAGGGAGGCGTAGAGGGAAGCAAGAGTGGCGACAATGGCTGGCAGAAAACAGTGATAATTGTTGATCATGCCCAAGAATTCCTGCAAAGCTTTGACGGTCGAGGGCACGGGGAAGTCCTGAACGGCTGCTACCTTCTCAGGGAGGGGGTGGACTCCTTCAGGAGTGATACGATGCCCTAAGAACGACAATTCGTTGGCGCCAAAGGTACACTTGTCGTACCGGACTACAAGGCCGTTTTGTTGCAGGCGGTCGAGCACGATGCGCAGGTGACGGAGGTGTTCCTCTTTTGAGGAGGAGAACACAAGTATGTCATCCACATAACATACACAGAAGGAGAGGTTCCCTAAGATGCCATCCATGAGACGTTGAAACGTGGCCCCAGCATTATTAAGGCCAAAACAGTAGTAACTGAAGGTGTATGTACCAAACGGAGTGGTGATGGCAGTCTTGGGGATGTCTTCTGGGTTCATATGCACCTGATAATACCCCTTCAGGAGATCGAGCGTAGAGAAAACCTTTGCTTTGTTCAGGTAGGAGGTCACGTCGGCAATGTTTGGGAGGGGTTAGTGATCCGGTTCTGTTTGCATGTTCAGGTGCCTGTAATCCCCACACGGACGGAGGGAGCCGTCTTTCTTCAGAACGATATGTAAGGGTGACGACCATGAGCTGGAGGCCTTTTGGCAAAGGCCCATTTCCTCCATTTCGGCGAACATCTGTTTGGCGGCTGCCAATCGTTCAGGTGCCAAACGTCTGAATTTTGCGAAGACTGGGGGTCCCGTCGTCTTGATATGGTGATAAATACCGTGCTTGGCAGGAACCGTGGGCGTTTGGGGAAGATCTGGACGGAAAACATCCGGGTACGACGTGAGGAGGTGGGCGTAGGCATCCGTGGGTGCCCTTATGTGGAGAGCGAGGTTAGAGGGGGCGACATCGACCAGAAGGTGGAAATGAGAGAGGAAATCCGCACCGAGGATTGGTATTGTGACGTCAGCAACGAGAAACGT
>NC_090732.1:23988434-23990934 GCF_036898095.1 Palaemon carinicauda | reverse complement strand
ACAGATACCTAGCATCATATATGTAAATATATATATATATATATATATATATATATATATATATATATATATATATATATATATATATATATATATATATATATATGTATATATATATCCTTGGGTTTCTAATAATTTCTTAAAATTCCTCATCTCTCTCAACCACATCTCATATCAGGGCGACTACCTTCGGCCTAAAATAAATATATATATAAATATATATATATATATATATATATATATATATATATATATATATATATATATATATATGCGTATATATCTATCTTTATATATATATATATATATATATATATATATATATATATATATATATATATATATATATATATATATATATATATATATTTATATCCTTGGGTTTCTATTAATTTCTTCATCTCTCTAAAGTCTATCCCATGTTCCATATCTGGGCAACTACTTTTTACCCTAAATTTTATATACATATATATATATATATATATATATATATATATATATATATATATATATATATATCAACACAACTTCGTGTTCAAACAGAAATAAATTTCTACCTCATACTTGGGATCGAACGCTGGCCCCTTCTAATGAAAGGCCAGGCCGATACCAACCATGCCACGTGAGGCCCTAAAAGAAGTCGGAATCTAACTGGTAATATTCAGTTCAAGATTTACCTGGCAAGACAGCAGTCTCTTACCAGCGACTTCCCGGCCCACCAAGTGACACAATTGACAGTATTCCATTCAAATTACCCCTAATGAGTCAATATGGATAAATATCAACACAACATCATGTTCAAATAGAAGTAAATTTTAGGGCTTCTCGTGGCCTGGTTGGTAACGACGTTGCCTTTCATTAGAAGGGGTAAGCGTTCGATCCCAAGTATGAGGTATTAGTTTTTATATATATATATATATATATATATATATATATATATATATATATATATATATATATATATATATATATATATATATATATATATATGTATATATACATATATATATATATATATATATATATATATATATATATATGTATGTATATATATATATATATATATATATATATATATATATATAAATATATATATATATATATATATATATATATATATATATATATATATATATATATATATATATATATCGCTGGTTTTATTTCAATTTCTTAACATTTTTCATCTCTCTAAAGTCTAACTCAGGTCTCATATTGCGGTGACTGCTTTTTTTAAAAATCGTATATATATATATATATATATATATATATATATATATATATATATATATATATATATATATATATATATATATATATATACATATCATAGACTCCTTTAAGGAAGGACTGGAACGTCAGGACCTCGGGGTTTTTAACTTTAGTGTGAGAGACTTCATGCCTGTTTTTTTTTTAAATTGACATATGTTATGTATTTTCAAATTTTAAGATCATTTTGCTCCCACAACTTTTCCTTTTTTTATCTCGGTTTCTATGCAAATCCCATTTTCTGTTCAAATCTCACTGACTAATGTGTTTTGTTTCTGTTTTTGTTATAGAAACGGTCCAGCTGGTGATCTCACAATATGCCACGTCACTGTAGCTGCTTTGGTTGTAAAGGGAACTATGATGGGACACCTTATGTAAAAGTCATATCCTTCCCAAAAGATCCTGAAGAGAGGGAGAGATGGATATTGGCAATGCCGAATGAGAAAGAAAGCTTGAGACGCTTGAAGGAGATATATATTTGTGAGACACATTTCAATTGTGAATGGGTGTCAGTTAAGGGTGGTAAGCGACCCAAACAACCTCCATCAATATTTCCTGGAATACCAAAATCAGCTTTGAAGCAGGTTACCTCAGCCCCACGCCCAACATCATCTTCTACATCACAATCAAGAGCTAAAACGGTGCATGCAGCTGCTGAGGCTGCAGACAAAATCCGAGATTTCGACCAATTTCACGCCAAAATTAGCTCCTATTTTCCTGGTTTTAACGTCATAAAAGAGCAGAAAGATCTCTACCTATCAAGAACTGACGCTACTGGACAAACTGTCAAGCAGTTCTTTCATCTACAACAAGTCAACTCACCTTTTGGATTCCTATTCTTGAATAGAGTTGAGAAAGATGGCATTGAGGTGCCTAAACGACTTTTTCCTTTGCAAAAGAACAGCTTGCTCTCAAAATGGTCCCAGATTAGATCCATAACTGAACAGGTAAACACCTATGAGTACACAAGCCAGGAAAGTCTTCAGTACATAATAAGCCAGCTCTGCAAAATGACTGAGGCACACGAGCTTCCTCATTTAACCTTCATTCTGTCACAGCTGCGGCTTTTGTTCAAACCTCCTGATGGTCGTCGATTTCATACCGACACTCTGATATTCGCAATGCAGCTTCACAACATATCACCCAGTGCATACAAAATTATTCGTCGATCTGGCTTAATCATTCTACCATCAACAAAAAAGATAAAAGAGGTGCTTTCTAGTAGTCTGCA
>NC_090732.1:23965934-23980934 GCF_036898095.1 Palaemon carinicauda | reverse complement strand
TCCCAGACCACTACATGGTACTCGCCAAATCCCACATGGCAACTCTGGTGAAGGATTTGTACCACTTCATGAAGGCTCGGAGAACCTGTCGAGAATTCGTGTTCTCAGGTGCCACTGTGAAACACGAACCCCGGAGGCTGATTTCCTCCAACATCTGGGGTAAGCACCTCTTTCCCTCTGACCTCGTGAAAGAGATCACCGACAAGGCCGCCACGGAGAACAGGAACCTTCTCCACAAGTGGGGCATGTCGAAGAAGAGGAAATCCTCTCAGGACGACGGACCTCAACCTAAGAGGAAATCCACCAAGCAGAAACCCCAACAACGTCAACAGAGACGGCAGTTTCCGGGACCCGCTACTCCCCAAGTGGCAGCTCAGCCACAGCAGACCTTTCAGCTGGTCACTCAACCAGTCTTGTCACAGTCGCCGGTTTTCACCCCTGCTTTCGAGCAACAGACGACTACCTTTCGTCCCAAAGGTAGAGGCTTAAACAGAGGTGCAGGCAGAGATGCATCTCGCCGTCCCTCCAGAGGCAGAGGAGGAAGGGGAGCTAGCGTCTGAGGCAGTAAACCCTCGGGACACCAGAAGCAATGAAGTGCTTCCGGTGGGAGGAAGACTCCGCCAATTCCATGATTGTTGGACCTTCGATCCCTGGGCGCACAGCATAGTCAAGAAAGGTCTAGGCTGGAGTTGGACTCAACCACCCCCAACCTTCCAGCAATTCTTCCAACAATCAACCCCCCTTCTGGAAGAATATGTCCTAGATCTCTTGAACAAGAAGGTGATAAGGAGGGTAAAGTCCACCAGGTTCCAAGGGAGACTGTTTTGCGTCCCCAAGAAAGACTCCGACAAACTCAGAGTCATTCTGGACTTATCCCCCCTCAACAAGTTCATAGCGAACGACAAGTTCAAGATGCTGACTCTTCAACAGATAAGGACCCTTCTGCCTCGAGGTTCTAACACGGTCTCCATAGACCTGGCGGATGCCTACTGGCACGTTCCAATGAACCATCACGCTTCCTCCTACCTAGGATTTCGACTCCAAAGGAAAAGCTACGCCTTCAGGGCCATGCCCTTCGGCCTCAATGTGGCCCCTCGGATCTTCACAAAGCTGGCGGACGCCATAGTACAACAGCTCCGCCTCCGAGACATCCAGGTGATGGCCTACCTCGACGATTGGCTAGTCTGGGCTCCATCGCCCGAGGATTATTTAAAATCCTGCAGCAAAGTCACCCAGTACCTAGAACACCTGGGATTCAAGATAAACGTGAAGAAATCTCGCCTCTCTCCAGCTCAGAAGTTCCAATGGTTAGGAATCCAATGGAACCTTCAGTCACACCGCCTTTCCATCCCCCAGAAGAAAAGGAAGGAAATAGCAGGGTCTGTCAAGCGACTACTGAAATCCAAGCGGATCTCAAGACGCCAGCAGGAACGAGTTCTAGGCTCTCGTGCACAGTTAAAGGAGGTCGCGGGAGTCTGGAGACGTTCTGCATCCATCGCTCGAAGAGACCTCAAGAGACGGCTCCCAAACCGACTTCGACTTCTCCTCAAGCCGTGGTCGGAAGCAAAGACCCTGAAAAGGTCCATTCCTCTTCAACACCCACCTCCATCACTCAACATCCACACGGACGCTTCGCTGGAGGATTGGGGAGGTCACTCCCACCAAAAACAGGCTCAAGGCACATGGTCTCCCCTATTCAAGACGTTTCACATCAACATCTTGGAGGCCATGGCGGTCCTTCTAACTCTGAAGAAACTCTCCCCGCCTCCCTCGATCCATATTCGTCTAACCCTAGACAACTCGGTGGTAGTTCGATGTCTCAATCGCCAAGGCTCAAGATCGCCCCAGATAAATCAGGTGCTTCTGACAATCTTCCGTCTGGCAGAGAAGAAGAAATGGCACCTGTCTGCAGTTCACCTACAAGGATTCCGCAACGTGACGGCGGACGCTCTATCTCGGACAAGCCCGATAGAGTCGGAATGGTCTCTAGACGCAAGATCATTCTCCTTCATCTCTCACCAAGTCCCAGAACTTCAGATCGATCTCTTCGCAACGAGCGACAACAATCAACTTCCTCGGTATGTGGCCCCGTACGAGGACCCCAAGGCAGAAGCAATGGACGCCATGTCACTGGACTGGAACAGATGGTCCAAGATCTACCTGTTCCCTCCCACCAACCTGCTGCTGAAAGTCCTCTCCAAGCTGAGAACCTTCAAAGGGACAGCGGCCCTTGTGGCTCCCAAGTGACCCCGGAGCAACTGGTACCCCCTGGTCCTGGAGCTGCAGCCAACGCTGATCCCTCTCCCGGGCCCAGTTCTCTCCCAACAAGTACAGAAGTCGACTGTCTTCGCTTCATCATCGAAAATCAAGGACCTTCATCTCATGATTTTCTCTCCCTAGCCGCAAAGAAGAGGTTTGGGATCTCGAAGAAAAGTCTAGACTTCCTCGAGGAATACAAGACCGAATCCACAAGACGGCAATACGAATCATCTTGGAGAAAATGGGTCTCATTCGTCAAGGCAAAAAATCCTAAGGAAATCACCATTGATTTCTGCATGCCTTTCTTTATTCACCTTCATGGACAGGGATTAGCAGCCAATACGATTTCTACTTGCAAATCGGCCTTGACTAGACCACTGTTGTATGCCTTCCAAATTGATCTGTCCAGCGACATCTTCAATAAACTGCCGAAAGCATGCGCTCGTCTATGCCCAGCACCCCCACCGAAACCGATCTCCTGGTCATTGGACAAGGTGCTTCAATTCGCCTCCAACTTGGATAATGATTCATGCCCTCTCAAGGATCTGACTCAGAAAGTTATATTTCTCTTTGCTCTTGCTTCAGGAGCCCGAGTCAGCGAAATAGTGGCATTATCAAGAGAAGAGGGTCACATCCTGTTTACTGATTCAGGAGACATTACCCTCTCCCCGGATCCGACGTTTCTCGCCAAAAACGAATTACCCACCAAAAGATGGGGCCCCTGGAGAATATGCCCCCTGCAGGAAGATGCCTCTCTATGCCCAGTAGAGAGCCTCAAGGTCTATCTTCGCAGAACTTCGAACTTTGGTGGAGGCCAACTCTTCAAAGGAGAAACATCGGGCAGCGACCTGTCACTGAAACAACTTAGAGCGAAAATCACCTACTTCATTCGCAGAGCGGATCCTGACAGTACACCCGCCGGTCACGATCCTAGAAAAGTTGCATCGTCTCTGAATTTCTTTCAGAGTATGGACTTCGAAAGCCTTAAAAGCTTCACAGGCTGGAAGTCCTCGCGTGTTTTCTTCAAACATTATGCGAAACAAGTGCACGAAGTCAAATATTTTGTGGTAGCCGCAGGTAGTGTTATGAAACCTGCACCTAACTCTGCATAGAACAGCGAGTTACTTGGGACTCTAACTCTTCGGGTGCCTATGTTGACCCTCGAGCGATACGTAGTGATGTCGAAAACACTTAGTGCTTTCTTATAACTGTTCTTATCCCAGGTGAAATGTCATAGTCGTCACACAAGTGCCGCATGCCTAGAGCATGATGTGTTTTAATTAAAGACTGACGTTCCTCGAGAACGAGTGCCTACTAATAAATTTGAAATTCCCTTTCAGATTCAAGAGCAAGTCTTTATTACTATGTACATTATAATTTACTGTAAATTAACTTTACTTATTACTGCAATTCATTTCATTTTCTGCAATTGTGAAATAAAATTCCTATTTTATTACTTGTGCGTCTCAATCCGCTCCTACTTATACTATGAAATACATGCCTGTTATAGTTTTATTATCCCCTTCCTTATGGTTCATGGAGATACTAAGGTCCTAACCCTTATTATATATTCACCTTTGCAATGTAATATTCCAATACGAATACTTACTCTTCATACCCTAGAGACGAAACTATCCTTCTCTACATAGTGTCCAACCACCACTTGTCTGCCTTCGAGAATGTTCCGATACGAATGCCAACCATTCAGTCTCGTCTCCAAGTTCTTCAGGTTCTTCTAGCAAGGTGAATAGCCCTTCGATAACCACTTTGATCTCGGCATGGCCCGTGGGAACTTCACTGCCAAGGGGGGCAGGAAGGTTCTTCCCTACGGTTCTTTTATTAAGATTACTCTGCTACCTTGTTCAAAGCCTTTGGCACTTACCCAATAGGGGAAAATCTACCACGATACATTGATTCTCTGGTACTCTTCCATCAGGACGCCATGGCTTGAGCCCAAAAAACGGATTAAGAGCGAAGCGAAAAATCTATTTTTGGGTGAGATAGCCATGGCGTCCTGATGGACCCTCCCTGCTACTTCGTCCTGTTTTTAGGTCCCACCCTGCTCTGCTGTATCATGGTGATCGGCAAGCAACTGGCTTCAGGATGAGGATGGACGTGACGTCATTTAGCAATGGCGCCCGTTTGTTTACGTCTCGAGTACGAAAAGTAGCCACGAACGAGATTAGCTGTGGAACGGCTCCCAGCTATTCTCCGCCCTTACACACCGAAGTGTTAACTCTGTTTGGGGTGTAGATAGCTATGTGGCGCGTTAATACATGCGTCCCCTGTTGATATACGATGTCTTAAAAGGGAAACCTTTAGGATACTCGCTCCAGAAGTTAGAATTCTGTGATAACCTGTGGTTAAATTCTCTGGGAATATCTTAGTAGTTATATACCCAAGGAAGCTACCAAAAAGGAACCTTCCATCAGCACGCCATGGCTATCTCACCCAAAAATAGATTTTTCGCTTCGCTCAAACTCCGTTTTTTTGTCGGTTTACTTTACAGCCAATTCCAGATAAACAGACTACTCTAAAATTAGTAAACATCCAGAATCTCAACAATTTAAGCTACCAGTTTTTGTACAAATACGAATGCTAAAAGTAAGTTAAGAGAAATTTAAAATATTGTTAAAAACCTAGATCTTTCTTTTTAAATTAAAGAGAACATTATGGTTTGGGTGAAAAAGTACTTGCTGTAGCTTACAAAATTAAATACAGCAAGTTTCAAAATGGTTTTAAAACTGTATTGCAAGATTATTAAAAAAAGATACATGTACAACAAGGATATTTATATCTGAGTATATAACTGTAATTTTCTGTGTTCATAAAGTATTGCCCTTAGCAAATTAGTTTAGTATGATTTCATTTATAAAAAAGTAAAATATTCAAAACATGATTTATAATGTTAAAACCCCTTGAGTATGAATTTCATTTAATATTTACTTTAGAATAAGCTCATTTCGAGAAATAGAAGTAACATATTTACAAGCAATAAAATCTTCACTGGATATGAAAGTGTAATATTATATTTATATTGTAATATTCTTATTTAATTCCATTATCAGCTAGTTATGGAGTCTATTTGTCTAGCTAGTACTTTCTTATATGAGTAACGTATGAGTGTACCTATAAATGATGATTTATTAAAAGAAACACACGCACACATACGCACATACACACACACATACATATATATATATATATATATATATATATATATATATATATATATATATATATATATATATATATATATACATATATATATATATATATATATATATATAGAGAGAGAGAGAGAGAGAGAGAGAGAGAGAGAGAGAGAGAGAGAGAGAGAGAGAGAGAGATAGAGAGATGATATAAAAATCTAATTGTTTAAAAGGAATCTGTTAATCTATATATATTTCATTAATGTTATTATAAATTGTAATTGCAGCTTTTTAACCATAATTCATCTTTGCATAATCTTGATAAGTCACGTGCTTTCTTCTGGATTTTTTAGACATCATGTTATTTTCTTACAGATATTTCATTTTGTGTTAATTGTTAAAGTCTAGTTATTACAAGCTTCCTATGTATTATACTAAAAGATTGTTTCGATTGGTAGTTTTTCCCTTAAAACATCCTTAGTTGTCGGAAGATGTGTAATTATTATTATTATTATTATTATTATTATTATTATTATTATTATTATTATTATTATTATTATTAATATTATTATTATTATTATTATTATTATTATTATTATTATTATTATTATTATTATTATTACCTTTGCCTATTTGACTAAGTCATCTAACAAAATTATTTCATTAAAATTTTTGGGCCTACTATCAAGAAAATTGGTGATTGAAATACAGAGAGAGAGAGAGAGAGAGAGAGAGAGAGAGAGAGAGAGAGAGAGAGAGAGAGAGAGAGAGAGAGAGAGAGATCGTTGGCTTCCTAATGATATAGATATAAACTTGAAAAAAGTATTACGATTAAAAACACCCTTACTCCATTAAATGAGAAAAAAAAATATATTAAAATAAGCATTCATGAAAAAAATGGTTAATTACCTCATAAAAAATAGGATAAAGCATCAGTTTTACAGGAAGCGAAGAAAAGCATTGAAAGAAGGAATGAAGTCTTATAAAGAATATATATATATATATATATATATATATATATATATATATATATATATATATATATATATATATATATATATATATATATATAAATATTCATATATATATATATATATATATATATATATATATATATATATATATATATATATATATATATATGTATATATATATATATATATATATATATATATATATAAATCTATCTATCTATCTATCTATCTATCTATCTATCTATATATATATATATATATATATATATATATATATATATATATATATATATATATATATATATATATATATATATTTATATATGTATATATATATATATATATATATATATATATATATATATATATATATATATATATATATATATATATATATATTATCTATCTATATATATGTATGTATATATATATATATATATATATATATATATATATATATATATATATATATATATATATATATATATATATATTTATATATATATATATATATATATATATATATATATATATATATATATATATATATATATATATATATATATAACGGATTTTGAGCAAAGCGAAAAATCTATTTTTGGGTGAGGTAGCTATATCGTCCTGATAAATTCCTAATAGGTAGCTTCCTAGGGTATATTTGACTACAGTGATATTCCCAGAGAATTTTGCCTTAAGGTATCCAGAATTCTAACTCCTGGAGCGAATATCCCTAAATAATCTCACAGGGATATCGCATAAAATCGGAGGACGTATTCTTGACACGTCACATAGCTATCTTCACCCCGAACAATATTAACGTTTCGAGGGGTTACAGTGACAAGAATCTGAAACGAGTATGAAAAGAGAGCCGCTCATAAGGCATCTCTCCTCTCCGTTTCCAGTGTGTATCTGATGAAGGCGGTAGTGCCCTCTTTATTCCTTGTAGCGATATACGAGGTGCTATAGATATTGTATTATAGGGAGGGGTCAATAAGCCCTTTTACAATAAAAGGAGGGGCGGGTCCATCAGGACGACATGGCTACCTCACCCAAAAATATATTTTTCTCCTCGCTCAAAATCTGTTTTCTGGGCTCAGGCCATGTCGTCCTGATGGAAGTTTACCAGAGCATTACTGTATCTGTGGATTCTCAATCAGTGCCGTACTCTCAAGAAAGTATTTTCCTGGTCCGTCTAGACCTAGAAACCTATGATGTTACCGTCATACATCATTTCATCTAAGCATGAACTATGTTAGTGCTTCCTGCCCCCTACAGGGAAGAGTCGTACTAGACTCTGGAAAAAGTCTCGATGAGTAAATAATAATCATGGATGACAAAATGACAAGCTTGTATGGTGGTCTCGCCCTATACATTATAAAGCAAAGTTTGTATAAGAGTCACCAATGTCACTATGAATATCTGACACCTTCCCCAATGTGACTACTCTTATAAACTATTGGATAATGGTTGTATCCGCATAGGAACAAATTTTGCCTCTTTGACACTATCCCATTAGGGTGCCACGTCAACCCTTCCTAAGGAAGGGTTAGAGTGAGTGGACTTTTGCTTGAATCAGGGAACAGTCTTAAAAGGCATACCATGATGAAAATATCCATATTTTAATTTTTATGCTCAGTACATTTCTAATAAAATGAGTCTGGGCGAATAAGTCGCAGGGTTCACTATGAAATAGTTTATTAAAATTTAATAAACATACATATCAGATCAACATTTATAAAATTTATAAAATGTGGATGATATGCGTCAAAGCACAAAGAAAAAAACAGTCAACAGAAAATATTGTTTCGTGTACTAGGAAACAGATTTGCCACTTCAATTGAATTATTAAAAATAATGATATAGTCTGTATACTGTTTATTTACACTAGCGTAAAAAACGCTTGGCACAAGTGTCCGTATTATGCTATAGTTTACCGACGTGAATGGAACAGTTCCTAAGGACACTTTTGTGGCCTATCGCTCAGTGTGAAGTAACATACAGTGACTACACACGCACCCTCATAATTAATCGTCCCAAATAAATTACACTGTTCCTACCAGATATAAAAGAAAAGGTTAAAGAATTCTAGCTGCTGCTACCACAGACCTCTTAAGTTGCTCCACTAGCTTTGCATAGTGTGTAAAGAACACCTTGGATGACTACCAGCCAGTGTACAAACAAGGATGTTCAAAGTCCATATAATTAAAGAAATTTTATGGAAGAGGCAACTTTCCTCGGATCATGACTAACGGGTGACTGTCTGGATCCGTTCTGTGAATAACACGGGTGAATTTCGCCCTTAGTTATAGATAACTTTGAACCCAGGGTTTCTCTTCTGAACAGCTGTCCTCCCATAAAGTCTGAAGTTCTATGAAGATAGACCTTTAGGCACTCCACTGGACATAGAGATGCATCTTACTTCAGAGGGCAGATTCTCTAGGGACCCCACCTGTTGGTGGGTAGCTTGTTCTTGTTAAGAAACGTTGGGTCTGGAAATAAATTCATTTCTCCCTCCAAGAACTGGACGTGGCCTTCCTCTCTAGAGAGAGCCTCTATTTCACTAACTCTGGCCCCCAAAGCGAGTACAAGCAGTAATATGACTTAAAATTCAAGGCCTTCTAAGTGCAGTCCTCATTGTTCATTATATATACACAATGAAGAATCTTATCTATTGACCATGCAGAGGGTCTTTGGAGGCGCTGAAGGGCTAAGCCTAGCATGGGCCTTTGTAGTTCATTAAGAACGTCGTTAGAAAGGTCGACCTGTAAGGCATATGGTATCTGTCTTGTCAAGGAAGACTTGAACAATAGAATTGTGTTGGCTGCTAAAGTGAATGAAGAATGATAAATAGGAATCTGTCGAGATTTCTTTTGGTTTCTTCGCCTTGACAAGGGATATCTGTTTCTTCCCTGAAGCCTCATAATGTCTTCTGGTTTCCTCCAAAAGTCTAAACTGACTTTTAACACCGAATCTTTTTCTCATCGTTAAGGAGAGAAAATCATGAGATGTAGGTTCCGTGTTTTCTGTGATGAAGCGAAGACAGTCGACTTCTGTACTCGCTGAGACAGGGATGGATCCAGTAGCGGTACGAATTTTAGTCGTGGTTCCAATGCCAAAGGGAACCATACGCTATTTGGCCACTTGTGGGCCACTATTGCTGCTTTCCCATTGAAGGATCTCAGCTTATCGAGGACCTTCGAAAGGAGGTTGTGCGGAGGGAACAGATAAATACTGGACCATCTGTTCCAGTCCAGGGACATAGCGTCCACTGCCTCCGCTAGTGGATCCTCATATGGGGACACGTAACGATCTATTTTCTTGTTGTCTTTCGTCGCAAAGAGGTCCATCTGCAGCTCTGGGACTTGACTTGAGATGAAGGAAAACGATCCTGCGTCAAGGGACCATTCTGACTCTATAGGTGTAAACCTGGATAGAGCGTCCGCTGTCACATTGCGGAACCCTTGAATGTGAACTGCTGACAGGTTCCATTTCTTCCTTTCCGCCAAACAGAATATGGCCAACATCACTTGGTTGATTTTAGGTGACCTTGACCCTTGTCGATTCAGGCCGGCATCTCACTATCACCTCGCTGTCTAAAACCAGTCTTTTGTGGGTCGAGTGGCGAGGAAAAACTTTCTTTAGTGTCAGAAGTACTGCCATGGCTTCTAGAAAGTTGATGTGAAATGACTTGAAAAGATTGGACCAAGCTCCTTGGACTCTCATCTGATGAGAGTGACCTCCCCAGCCTTCCTTTGAAGTGTTTGTGTGGATAGTTACTGACGGGGGACAAGGTTGAAGAAGTATTGATTTCTTCAATTGCTTGGCATTGGACCACGGCTTGAGAAGCGTTCGCAGTCGAGTCGGTAGTGGTCTTATTAGATCTCTTCGCGCGTTTGATGCATATTTTCTCCAGACTCCTGTTGCATCCTTTAGCTGTGCTTTTAGCACTAGATCTGTTATCGAAGCAAACTGTAGAGAGCCCAGCACTCTCTCCTGTTCGTGTCTTGATATCCGTTTGGATTTCAATAGTCTCTTGACAGATCCTGCTATTTCTTTCCTCTTCTTACCAGGAATGGAAAGACGATGTGACTCCAAATTCCAGTGGATTCCCAACCACTGAAATTTTTGAGCTGGAGAAAGTCGAGACATTTTTATGTTGATCTTGAATCCCAGATGTTCCAGGAACTGGATCACTATCTTAAAAGCTTGCATGCATTCTGTCCTGGATGCTGCCCATACCAGCCAGTCGTCTAAGTAGGCTACTACTTGGACCCCCTTTAGGTGTAATTGATGGACGGCTGCGTTCGCAAGCTTCGTGACAATCCTTTGGGGCTATGTTTAGCCCGAAAGGCATGGCTCTGAAGGCGTAAAGTTTTCTATGTAACCTGAAGCCTAGGTAGGATAAGAGTTGACGATTAATTGGAACGTGCCAATAAGCGTCAGACAAATATATAGAGACAGTATATGCCCTTCTGGGCAGTAGGGTCCTTATGTGTTGAAGCGTGAGCATTTTGAACTTGTAGTTCACTATGAACTTGTTGAGTGGCGACAAGTCTAGAATGACTCTGAGTTTTTCTGAGTCCTTCTTTGGAACACAAAACAGCCTTCCTTGGAATTTTATGGACATAACTTTCCGGTTTACTCTTTTGTCTAAGAGTTCTCGGACATATTCTTCCAGAACGGGGGATGAGTGTTGGAAGAATTGAGGGAATTGAGGTGGAGGACTGCTCCAGCTCCAGCCTACTCCTTTTTTAATTAGGCTGTGGTCCTAGGGATCGAAGGTCCAGCGATCCCTAAATAACTGTAGTCTCCCTCCTACTGGAAGTATCTTACTTCTGCTGTTGTGGACCTGAGGACTTACCTCCTTGACCGCGTCCTCCCCTGTATCCCCTTCCTCTTGAAGGGCGTCTAGAAGAACCTCTGGGTATTCCTCTAGCTCTCGAATGAAAGGAAGAAGTCTGCCTTTCGAAGGCTGGGCTAAAAACTGGCGACTGTGTCGCCACTTGTTGAGGTACCAGCTGGTACGTGGTTGGAGGTTGCGCCACTATCTGAGGCACCACGGTCACAGGAAGTTGTTGTTGATGTTGCTGTCGGTAAGGTTTAGCCAGCCGAGAGGATGACCTAGGCCTTTTTGTCTTCCTCTTGGGTTGGCGACCCTCATCCAGAGAAAACTTTCTCTTAAGATCTAAGCCCCACTTTTTGAGAAGGTTCCTATTCTCTGTGGTGGCCTTGTCTACTACCTCTTTAACCACTTCATTGGGAAAGAGGTCTTTACCCCAAATACGAGAGGAGATCAGTTTTCTCGGTTCGTGCCTCACCACAACCGAGGCGAACATGAACTCTCTACACGCTCTCCTAGCTTTAATAAAGCTATAGAGATACTTCGTAACTGTGGCCAGATGGGTTTTGGCCACAACCATGAACATGTCCTGGTTCTTGGGGTCACTTGCCATCGTTTTTAGTGTCGTTTGCAACGACATCGATGCCGCAAGTCTTTCCTTTGTCTCTTGCTCTCTACGCAAGAGAACCTCCGACAGTTTTAGAAGTGCCTCACCGAACTGACGTTCAGAAATATCAGCTTCCAGCTTCCCGACTGAGAAAGTAAGGTGTACGTCCTTCCAGTCTTCTTGGTCCAAGGGCAAGGTCAGAGATAACGGCTTGCACTCCTCCAAGGAGGGGCATGGTTTCCCTGCCTTCACCGCATTTAAGTCTGCCTTATATCCCTTTTCCAAGAAGGGAAAGGCTCTGGTAGGAGAGGCCACAAAGGAGGGAAGCTTCTTACTCAAGGCGGGCACCTTTGAGTTAGTGAAGCCCCTCTCTTTCATCGAGCTCGCTAGTAACACCTGAGCTTTACTATGGTCAAAAACTATAACCTCCTTCGGCTCCGTCTCCTCCTTTGAGGCTGGTTCCTTCGTAATACAGACATAGCAGACCGGATAAGAATCTTTGTTGGGCTAAAATTCCACTTCTTCCAGGGAAATTGCTCCCAACTTTTCTTAAATCACGATCTTCCCGGTTGTCATTGGCATGTGTTCGGCATACCTCCAAGGATTGGTATCCGAGCACAAAGGAAGATCCTTCATGCTGAGCCGCTTCAGGGGTCCACGTGATGCTGCAAGTCTGCATATGTCCAGTTTCATTGCAGCTTCCTTCTCATCATTCTTCCTTTGAATTTGTTGGATCATCTCAACAATGGAGGAAAGAGTCTTTCCCAGTTCTTCTGGGACAGCAAACGATGTAGAGGGAACAGGTTCTGGGTCCGGAACCGATGTAACCGACACCTCGTCGATTTCTTCCGCTTCTACTCGAGGAGCCTGGAACAGCACCTCCTCCTGACCTTCTCCTAGAAGGTCCTTCTCATTAGAATCTGACACCTCCGACATCCTATCGTCCAATTGTATGTCTTGAAGGGCGGCCGAGACTTCAGAATCTACCGGATTCTGGGCAGTTGGTATCTCCACCTGAGGCTGGGGGATGATTGCATCAGCCGATGCTTTAGGGAAAAGGTAGGCCCTCATCTTCTCATTTGGAAGGTAGGGGCTTGAGGTGTTTTTCTGAAAACCCTTCACCCAGGATCGTAACATTTCCCTGGCAGCATCCCTTGACTCTGTCGACTTAGGGTCGTCAAGAGCCTCGGTAATCAGGTTAGAACAAGCTGTACAAACCTGAGGGTCCCAATACCGGACACCACCACTGTAGGCTGCGCATGCTGCGTACCTCCTGCAAAGTTGATGTCCACAGAAGTTCTTACTGCGGACATTACAGAACACACTCCCGCACTTCGGATGGTCCTCCTGTAAAGAGAAGAAAAATCCATGAGTATCAAGTGAAGGCTTTCACTTATATTGAAACATTTAGCTTATATAGAAAAGCTATAAAAGAAAGAAGGAAAGACACATACTTGTATTTCCTGTCCAATCAATTGCTGAAACCTCCCAAGATATTAAAACTAAGGTTAATTCTATTCAAGAATACCTTATGTAATTTCCTAAACGGAAATTTAAGGTGTAGTTCACACCTTGAGATAAAGTTTTAATATACGGGATAGAAAGAATACAGAAAGAACTTACTTTCTACATATTGTATGGTCTCAACAAAAGGCTGTACAAGATAACATTAAGTATGTTTAAGAACTTTAGTGCTATCACAAACTCTGTACTGTAGTTCTACTAATGCAGTGTGTACTACACTACAAATATAGCAACTACTGTACATCGCATGCTGTTGTGCTGGCGTGCGCCGGCACATGCCGGCCGGCATCTACCCCTGTATAGTTCAAAGATATACTACCTTTAACTAATAGGCGGCAGCCCACTGATTCGAAACTGTGTGCCGGCCTGCAATCACTGCCAGTCGACAGCTGAAAACACTAATACCCGGCTATCAGCCGCTAATCGTAGTGGCCAGCAGATTCAGACTGTGTTTCCACTGCCGGCAGGCAAAGGTAATAATACCAATGCCCGCCGGCAGTAGCCAAGAACAAGAGAACCTCCACCTGCCCGGCCGGCAGCCGGGTTAGGTGTACACCACTTTAGTCAGAGAAACAATATGGATGTAAGGTTATAAGGCGGCATTGCCAAACGACCTTCCATCCAGAAAGAGTGAACTTATGGAAGGGGAGAATGTAGCATTCAGGCTTCCAAAGAATCCATAGCCTGCCGGGCTCTACCGGCAGACATGGAAGGGAGACCAAGGGAGGTCTGGGGTTCACTCTGCAAAGAACAAGGGGTCTCTGCCGGCCGACACATAATTGCCAGCCGGCAGAGAGCTGAGCCGGTCCTCCATCCTAACCTGCACTAGGTACGGAAGTAGGACTGCGACCAAAAGATGATAAAAGAAAGAGAGGTGGGGAAGGGATAAGGGTCCTATAAACCTCGTTCTAGCAATAGACACACTCAGCAGTTAGGGAAGCTCATCCTAACCTAGAGTTGTCTATTAGGGAGGAAGACTGGCAATACTTGCTATCCTCCTCCCAAACAGAACTAAGTTAGGTGAAGTTATTTCGCCGGGCAACAGAGAAAACTCATTCTCCAGCCCGAGAAAAACAACACAGGACAGTCTGCTAGGCCACTAGAGGAAGGAATCATCTCTTACAGAATCCTTCAGACCTGGACTAGAGAAGCAAAGCTTCCTGTGTCCGCCCCTAACCTAGCAAAGGAGACTCATTCTCTATGCTAGGAAGAAGCAGACCACAGACTAGAAACTCTGATGTTCTGCTCTCTGGTTAACAGGTCAGGACAGACATATCCTAGAGAGGGATTGAACTTAGCCTCCGGAGGAGAAAAGAGCAATCGGGGATGTGCGAAAGTATACTACTGTACCTAGATTACTAGCTTAGGTAAGGTGAGAATCGATTACCTAATTCACCGAAACTCTCTCGTATACAATCTTGGAAAAAACATTCAACATTATCTTACATGTATAAAATATTTGCCTAAAGCTTCAATAAAATAACACTGGGAAAAACTTATATCATGCATGAAAGTATAGGGCCAGACGCCTAGGCTACTAAGCCTTGCGAAGGGCAAGATCACTTACCTAAAACACCGAACTAAAAATTAACGGCATTATATAAGCGTTCCTAGAGGAGCTAAATAGCTAGATTATTAAAGCAA
>NC_090732.1:23955934-23960934 GCF_036898095.1 Palaemon carinicauda | reverse complement strand
ATTTCCTTCTAATAACTGTTCCTTATGAAATTACTTTAAAATGATTTTCCTTTATGACATATATTAGCTATTATTATTTACCGATACTTCCTGAAGAAGATTAATCCCTTCAATACTCTATTTACAACACTACCATTTATCATTTCATTTGTGGGAATCTTTTTCTACTTAACGTTTCCGATCCTTTTATGAATAAAAACCTCATATAGCTCAAGTCGAAATTCTCCATAGCTTTATCTTTCTACAATTTTCTATTTCGTAGAAAATCAAAGTCTTATAGTTCCTCTCATGTGACTTTTTTTTTTTCAAAATAATACCCTTTTCACTGACCTATTGAAAAGGAAAACATCATTCCAGATACAAAGAGCGGCAAAGAAAATGAAAGTAAGACACCAATAGCATTTCCTTTATTTGTAGATACAGAAAGTCTCCAACAAATTATTCCTCGTTCCAGCAACATTAGACGGCATAATTACAAATGCCGAATAAAGAAGAACTTTAAAAGACCAACCAGTGTTTCGTGAAGCTATCAGAATGGTTATGCAAATTGTTGCCAACAAAGTGCTTTAATTAGTATTGAACAGCATTATGCAATTGAACAATCTACAAGTCAAAGTTCTGCTAGCATTCAAAATCACCGATATTGAATATAAAAATTTATGTTATGTTAAACAACTTCATCTGGAATCAGAATGAAAGGAATAATTTTATCAATGATTACGTCACCTGCTTACAGCAGTATGTTATTTTCAAAGGCATTAGCTTTTTAATTGATGAAGAGAGCATCAAATAGGTTATAGATATATTTCTTCTTTAAGCTTTTTAAAATGTATGAGGAAAACAGCTCTTGGTTGAATAGATATTCGCAACAGATGCTATTTGAAGGGGTAGTTATAGTAAAGAATTGAAGGATAATATAGTGCCATTCTCGGAAGTTTACTCGAAATGTTGAAAGAAACGTTTAAATCTTTACTATTTTATAGATTGTTGATATTTTAGAGCGATTCATACCTAATAATCCTGTGAATTATTTAGTACTAACTTCCTTTGTATTTACGACCAATAAGAGGAAAAAGACTGGCTTGTAAGTGCCCAAATTAAATCTCTTATTATGAACTAGAATATTGAAAATATTACAGCAGCTTTTCGTATCCACTTTTTTTTAACGATAATCTATACAAAGCTTACGAGAAAGGCACTTTACCTTAATAACTACCAATTTTTAGACATCTCTTTGCGAATAGACTTTGATAAAAGGCATTACAAGCTAGATAGGGGTATTCAGATATTTTACTTAGAACGAAAAATCATGCGGTTCTTTTATGAACATACTGTTTTGATCATAATAGTTTGATGTCTAGTTAACATAAATAAGAAAATAAGTAGCAACTAAAAAAAAAATATATATATAAACATTTCACAGAATTATATATACAAGCGATTCATAAACAGGTGATTTCAAGTGAGTTTATTAAAGATGATTTTTACTTATAAGTTATAAATATAACATCTGTATATAGCTAGCCTGGATTACTTTAGTTGTCCAATCGATAGTAAATTTAGTCTCTATAAAATTCCTTTACTTCTCATGACATACCAAAACAAAATAGTCTCCGAAATTGCAACACTCCTAAGCATTCAACGAACACAATTTCACTTATGCACACTGATGAAAACAATTGAAAATCTTGGTAAAAATCTAAAATTAAGAGAGAGAGAGAGAGAGAGAGAGAGAGAGAGAGAGAGAGAGATAAGATGACAATTTAGAAATAAAAAATAAAACTCAAATATTGATAATATTATCAGCATTAAAAAGAATTGCAAAGATATGAATAACCAACCAAGTAAGAGAAAGAAACTAATGTGATTTACAGAGTACGAGATATGAGATATTATTATAGCAACTACCTTTTCTGTTTCTTGAGAACAAAAGTATATATATATATATATATATATACACACACACACACCCATATATATATATATATATATATTTATATATATATATCTATATGTATACACACATATATATATATATGTGTATATATACATATATATATATATATATATATGTATATATATATATATATATACATATATGTATATGTATATATATACATATATATATATATATATATATGTGTATATATATATATATATATGTATATCACCCACGAATGGCATTTAATACCAATTGCTATCTTGAGAATATATATCCACTTGGAATTCATTTATGGTAACAGCTTCTTTCTGGGTAGAGATTCGAACCCTACCTATTCGGCCGGAAACTAACTGAGCCGTCAAGAGATATAATAAGTTTATGACAAGTCCCCGTATATATTCCTGTCGAATTCAGGAATCTGTTCACAGACTTGAAATCACCAGTTTCCATATACAGTATATGATAAAGTAGACAAACAAACAAAGAACAAGTTACAGTGTATAATATCAACAATAGCTATTTCAGGGTCTTTGAATATATTGATATAATGTTAATATAATATATTGATATCTTAATATATATATATATATATATGTATATATATATATATATATATATACATATATATATATATATATATATGTATGTATGTATATATACTTAAACATTTATATATATATATATATATATATGTATGTATGTATATATATATATATATATATACATTAAATATATATATATATATATATGTATATATATATTTATATATATATATATATATATATACATTAAATATATATATATATATATATATATAGTAATAATAATAATAATAATAATAATAATAATAATAATAATAATAATAATAATCCATTTTGATCATGTAAATACAGAGAATGATTGCCACCTCTAATAACAAAACTCTGACATTGTCTATTCCAATTACATTATTTCATATTTCCATAATACTTTTGCTGTATATTTTCTCGGATAATACATTTGAAACTTTGAAAATTTCCCCCAATATTGGGGATAGTGCAATATACTTAATCTAAAATCCAGTGTTTCAGAGAATCCTTTTTGGCCGAAGAAGAAAAACGTTCAGTGAAGGACTCTCTTAACGAACCCTACTATTAAATATTTTCAACAAAAATTTAAAGTTGGAGAAGTAGGTTAATTATAAAGGTAATTCTACACTAAAACTGTATTTTGATCTATACAAAAATATTACACAAAATAATATTTTCTCATAAACCTGCCTAAGGTAGAATTGCCTATAGAGAAATGCCACAGCTGATTAGCCTACACTAAACAAACTCCTGTTTATAATTGATGAGTTCATGTTTAGATTACCTCTGTAATACTGTATTTGTATATAAACAATACTAACACCGTTATCTAACCGAGTTGACGTTTATGAATTAAAATAAAGTACAAAATATCTAAAAGCATCATCATTTGAAGATGGAGCTCTCCATACACTCCATGAAGCTCATTGCTTACGCTTTCGTCACACTGGTTCACATCCGAATCTGTCAAATCAGCTTAGGCTTCATCGTCTATGATAGAGAACAAATACTCTTAGATTTTCGGAACTGTTCCGATCAGGTAAGTGATAAGAACGTATCTTCTTATTTACAAAACATAAAAGGGTTGAGATGAGAGAACACTTTTTATTTATCTATCTTTATAAACAATAAAAATCATGGCAACAAGAATATTTTCATCAAAGAAATAAGACAATCAAAATCAAAGAAAAATCATAAATACTAAGGCCTGAATATCCCATTGATATATATCATATTTCTTCAAGTAGTCAATCAAGTAATTTCTAATTAACAGCACAATATAGTTAGATATCAAATAACATTATACATACTGGGTGAGAGGTAATATATTATAATTATATAGTGTTTTTTTTTCAAGTGTATCATTTTCAGTACAATATATTTCTGATGTTACTAAACATTTTCCTTTAAATTAATATTAGGTAAAGCCGCAAATGTACTGGCTATTATACGTAACTAATCATTGAATGGAGTACTACCAAATCTTTATTTGTACCACTGGTAAATGAATGATGATAGCTGAACTGCTCAACAGTAATATATCTTTAAACTAATACGTGGTGCAAAAGTAAGTCATTAATATCGTAGTTCATACTACCATTGTACATATTTTTTTTTTCTCTCAAGTCAATTAAGGCGACTCTTCACCCGGTTCCTCATTAAAAATACTGAATATATCTCTACAATGTAATCCTCAAATTTCAGCAATATAGCTTGTGATGAGTATCTAGCTGTACATAGTGTATTCACAAACATTTTGTAATTAAGTGAAAAAACCATGTCCTGATGTCTCATTATCCACCCATATGGGACATACACACACATACACACATACATACATACACACACATACATATATATATATATATATATATATATATGTATATATATATATATATATATATATATAGTTAGGCAATTGCTATTTATTGAGGGAGATAAGGGCCCTTTTTTCTACATCAGTCGTTTAACCGCTTGGAAAAGGATTTGAACACTTATCATAAGAAATCAAGACATTTTTTCATTATTGTAGAAAAATAAATTCAACTGACACTTACCGAGATGACCTGGAAACTACTGCCAATACAATTAAACGATTCCATTCATTTGATCGGTACTATCTCCTATGTGTACTTCAAGATATGAATGAGCTCCAATCCACCTCAAGTCTAGGGAAATGGAAGTATTGTGTAGTGTGCTTAGTCAAATAGCAAATTCTCAGATTGATCGAATGTATTTATCTTGACAAGCTTCAAGGTACACCTAATAGAGCATTTATATCTATAATTGGGTTTATGAATACCTAATACAGTATTTGCTGAGGACATGAATATATTTTGGTTAAAATTGGTGTCTAATTCTCTGGGTGTGTTCTAACTCTTTGCTTTTTAGAATATTGAGATCTGCTCGATATATTTTTGTAATACATATCTGTATCTTACAAATAATTATCATAACTTAGATCCTAAAAAATAAAAGAAATAGAGTAT
>NC_090732.1:23914572-23919572 GCF_036898095.1 Palaemon carinicauda | reverse complement strand
GATTCAGGGCCTCTGTAACACGGTTTTTTCGCAATAACTTTTTTTCTATGAATTTCATAAATATAACGCTTATTCAGAATGCACATTATATCTACACATAAATTTTGACTATATTCTGCATTACGTAGGCTGAATAAATTTGGTACTTTATTAAGTAAAAGTGACGATTTTTGAAGACGGGCCAACTTACTCAGAGAAAAGGTTTCGAACGCACTCGTTACGTAACTTATGACCGCATTTCTTCTCTCTTTCTCGATCGATGATTGGTTATACGTAACGAAGGCTATACCTCTGCCAACAATAACACAAAAGTGTAAATAAAAGCAAAGCAGTACACCTTTATGAACTCTGAAACCTCTCCACTGAGAATTGTCATAATTAGCAAACGAACAAAATATGTTAATGAATACAAAAACACTTCGATTATTTGTCTAACTCCCAAAATAAGTTTCCTAAGAAATTACAGTCTACTTTATAGCTCACAATCAGACTGACAAGGTGTAGGGAATAGTTGGTAATTTTCAAAAACGTAGTAGACAAGCTTGATTTGATAACTGCTATATCCAATGTCAAGCAATTCTTATTTATTGTCTATCTACCGATGTAATTACTGTAAAAAAAAAAAAAAAAAAAAAAAAAAAAAATTAGCCGGGGTACTGTATTTTGCTTTAAACTTTCACCAATGATTATCGTCAGAATGATGACTTCATGAGGCTCCACCCACTTTAGCCTCGTTATAATTCTGGATAACACTGAAGGCTATCATGGGCATTGTTGGATCAGAAAATTAAAATTCTGGCTATAAAAACTTATTTCTCGAGTAGTTGTAAGAAGTGCTAAATGATCCTCAAGGATCCCAGCAGTTGGCCTAAACGTTTAATTCATGTATACTACTTTAGCGGCACTACTGCTACAGTAGTGCCGCAGATACCCCACCCACATTTATGTATCGTTCCGTCATTCATAAAGTCTGTGTCATTTTTTTTCACTGTGCAATAAGCCATGGCCTCCTCAGAATTTAAGTTTTATATTAGATGATAGGCTATTTCATTAAGCTGACAAATTTATGGCAACTGGGTATGTTATTGCCGATGTTGAAGCTAAAGATAAAGTTTGGTATCATTCCTTCATTGCATTATCATTTTTACTACTATTTGTTTTGCTACATGTAGTAATTATTTTAAAGGATAAATGAATTATGTTCACTTTACTCCTATAAATTCCCATAAGATGTACAAATAAAACTCCTAAAACTATTCATGATTTATTTACAAAATGCAGTCATGCCCAAAACATAGCCAACACGGTCGTACGGCCTAAGAAGAAGGAGAAAAAAAAAATTATATATGATGATCCGTTGGTCTGATGGAGAGTTTAGCACAAAATTCTCATTTTAACAAAAATAGTTATATCAAGACTGTTTACATACAATCTCTCTCTCTCTCTCTCTCTCTCTCTCTCTCTCTCTCTCTCTCTCTCTCTCTCTCTCTCTCTCTCTCTCTCTCTCTCTCTCTCGGTGGCATAGTGAATAGTTAATGGAAATGTTCAAAAGCCTGAGTGATATTACAAGTATTATAATCATATTACGCTAAATACAAATCAGACCATAAACATTGGATTTAAACTAGAAACTGAATAATTACCAATTCAGGCTATAGTAAATATGGCCATGGGATTTCTCTTGACTGTATAAAGTTGCAAGTGGTAAGATAAATGCAGTTTTGCAACCACAGGGACAATTCCAAATCCTGCTAGCTATTCTTTACTGTTATGGGTTCCAGAGCCGATGGGACAAGGTGAATGGGCGGGGCAAAATTTGGTCAAAAGGTGTTTACATTGCTTACGTAATGAATGTTTTCGACTCTTGGCTCGTTATCACTGGCCATGGCGTCGGCTAGATCATTTTTACTCTATAAAAATTAAAACTATCGGGTTTAGGTTATTGAAAATGTTGACAAAATTTGTGTGTGGTTGTAAAATATACATATGTCAACTTTCAGCTACATCCGATGCGTTGATAAGGAGCAAAGTCCAAAAAACCGTGTTACAGAGGCCCTGAATCTCATAGTAAATCTATGAAAAATAGAAATAGAGTGGTAGATCTTTGTCTTCTATTAACACTAACAGTCATTTACAAATATTCAACAAGAATGATTGAATAGATATATTTTTCAGTTATGGAAAAATACCTCAAATACCACACTCAAATACACACACATACATATATGTGTATATTAGATCATTAATATTACTACGTATTGGATTCATTCTTAGAGGGACACGGGTAGATAATAAGCTCTTCGGTTTAGTTATTTCCTGGGGTCAACTATACACCAATACTATGGTTTATGAGCAAACCAAAATTTTTTATTTCAACATACAGCTATAAAATATTAATTAAGGTATGTTTATTGTATCATTCTACGGAGAAAAAAAAAAAGGTTTCTCAGTATTCATATTTTTTTCTGGACAAATAATAAAAAAATTAGCATGCGCTTCCATTTTCCACCATTCCTGCATCATTTTTTTTTTTTGGGGGGGGGGGGGGGGTCATCATATCACCTTCCAACCCTCATGCACAGAGACTAATTCTACCACTCTCTCAGCCGCACTAGAAGAAGAATGACCTCTCACACACGGCTCTGGAACAATTTTCATTTTTTTTTTTTTTTTTTTTTTTTTTTTTTACAGTTGGAACCCCACTTTCCTACTCGTGTTGTGATCACCACTGTTTATTATAAAGACAATTTATGCTGCGTTGTAATGTTCATGGCATTGAGACATCATGACAAAAAAAGAAAAAAAAAAAAAAAAAAAAAACTATAGGAAGAATAGAAATCACACGGCTGACCTATAAAAACATCATTTTCGTACTCCAACATCCACTATTGATACAGTTACAAATCTGAGCAATTAAGAGGATATCGAGACATAATATTAACATTAATAGGTAACTGTTAATTTGGTTTGATGATAAGCAGTTAGAAAGTGTTATGATTACCGATAACACTATTTACGCAAAAGCTATGGAATTGGAACCGAGTAAGCGATACTTTCAAGAGAATGTGAAGATGTTAAGAATATAGGAAAGACGGTGAAATTTTAGAAAAGATATGGATTCTTCAGGGCGAATACTAAATCTATCTAATAATGACAGTGGAATGTCGCATAAACATGAAATTATAAAGAGATTGACAAAGCAGTTCACTCTATATAAGTTCCCTGTAAAAACTGAAAGTAGGAATTACAAAAACAACAAAGTGCCCAAAAAACGTTAATTAAGTAATTCGCTTAGTGACAGCGAACGCCAACAAGAGAGAGAATTCCCGATATTTTGCTCAAAGTTCTTACGGAGGGAGATTCCTCCTCCTCCTCCTCCTCTCGTCTCATGTATGCCAGGCACGACTCTCCTCACAAGGAAAGTTAATTTGTTAATATTTCCGTTTTATATTGTTGATTATTAATTTCTATTCATTTTTTTTTTGTGTTAAGGGTTATAATTTGCTGTTCATATAGCATTACAAACCTTTAAAAATAGTGTATATGTGTAATTTGGATGTGTTTAAAGGTTTGAAGGTCCTGTATGAATGCCAGAGGTAAGGGACAGTGACATTACCCTAGTTAGTAGGACACATTTCCATATGATCAGCCCAAGTAAGGACTAGAGGGGGCTAAGCAATTGCTGCTGATGACTTAATAGGTAGACCTATAGGCTCCCCCAAATCTCCCATATTATGCTCACAAGGATGGAGAGGTTATAGACACTACAAAAAACTATTTAGCTTGAGCAGGACTAGAAACCCAGTCAAGTGCTCGCCAGGCAGGGACGTTTCCAATAGGCCGCTACAACCCTTAAGTGAATTTCCTTTATTTTTCATGGGAAAAATGTTTCAGTTCTCGTGTATATTGATTTACGAGCTTTCTCCTGGAACAGATCATGGTCAAATTCCGAGGTACCACTGTCTCTCCAAAAGATCAAAATCTGCATCATGGAGTTTTCTACCAATCCTAGGCATTTCTATCCTGTTGCTACTATCAGCATCTATAGATGTGTATGTTGGATAGAATTGTCTATACGGAGATTCTTTGTACCAGTTAAAGCATCTATCAACTTAGAAAAATTTGGCCATTTGGTTAGATTCAAAATATTTCTCAAGGTAATGTCGAACACTTGAAATTCTGATCCAGTAGGGTATAATCGGACACCAGCAGCAACAGGGCTATATCTAACTGATATCTGTATGTTGTTGTCTTTCAAATTAAAATTTTCTCCTACAATGTATATCTAAGGTCGTACCATCATCACCATTGATGGGTCTCTATGAGATGAGCCCAAATCCTTGAAACTTTAACCCACAACGGAATGAGTTCATAATAGGTTCATTTAGAGCATAGTGTTTCTTGTCTGACCCTACGGGGAACTTTACATATACATTAACTATACTTTGCTGATAGACTGGATTGTTTCATAATAATGGGCTAAATGTTTTTCAGTCGGAGGATACACAAGCTCTACAACAGTTTGTAGCTTGACAAATATAGATAAAAAAGGACTAGGATCCAGGAATAACAGAAACATATACGAAGAGCTCCTCGTTATTTCTAACCCACCTACCAAATTATCAACTCCAATTTCGAACACAAGTGAGAAGAAAAAATACTTGGCTGACTAAAGAGGAGTTCTTTTTCTGCTTGAGTCCACTTTCACTTTGCCCAGTTTACATGATAAATCACCTGATTAGGTGACTTCTCAAACTCACTACAAGCTTAGTTCTTTTCCAACGTTTTGTGTCTACGTTATATTTTGGAGCTAACTCGTTAATCACACCAAAAGGTGTCATAAATAAACGCTTCACTTGTTATTTTTGTTCATTTAGTTCATCTTCCGTTGCCATTCTCAAGCGTGAATATTGGTACTACCAAACGCCTAGTTTTCGCTTATCTCAACCCATTAACAACTAAATAGGAAGACTTCAGTTGCTTTTCGCTTTTCTCGATAA
>NC_090732.1:23897072-23904572 GCF_036898095.1 Palaemon carinicauda | reverse complement strand
AGCTCCATGATGTTTTCAGCAATTCCTTCTATTTGCTTCCATGCTTGTATTATCATGTAGCGTTCTCTTCTCCTTTCTAGACTGTATAGTTTTAAAAATTGCAGTCTTTCCCAGTAATCAAGGTCCTTAACTTCTTCTATTCTAGCAGTATAGGACCTTTGTACACTCTCTATTTGCGCAATATCCTTTTGGTAGTGTGGGTACCATATCACATTGCAGTACTCGAGTGTACTACGCACATAAGTTTTGTAAAGCATAATCATGTGTTCAGCTTTTCTTGTTTTAAAGTGTCTGAATAACATTCCCATTTTTGCTTTACATTTAGCCAACAGTGTTGCTATTTGGTCGTTGCATAACATATTCCTATTTAAAATTACACCAAGGTCTTTAATTGCTTCCTTGTTTGTGATTGTCTCATTATTAGGTCCCTTGTATGCATACACCATTCCTTCTCTGTTTCCATAATTTATTGATTCGAATTTATCGGAGTTAAATACCATCCTATTTATCTCCGCCCATTCATATATTTTGTTTAGATCTCTTTGTAGTGAGTTCCTATCTTCATCACAAGTAATTTCTCTACTTATTCTTGTGTCATCGGCGAAACTTCTCACTACGGAGTTTTCAACATCACAGTCTATGTCTGAGATCATAATAACAAATAGCAGTGCAGCTAATACCGTACCTTGGGGCACACCAGATATTACCTGGGCTTCATCTGATTTCTCGTCATTTGTAACCACTATCTGTTTTCTGTTTTGCAGGAATTCTTTTACCCATTTTCCTATCTTTCCCACAATATTATGCTTTCTCATTTTTTTCTCCAATATGTTATGGTCTACCTTGTCAAAGGCTTTTGCAAAATCTAGATAGATCACATCTGTGTCTTTTTCATTTATCATATTATTGTATATGTTTTCATAGTGAGCTATCAGTTGGGTCTGTGTACTTTTTCCAGGTACGAAACCGTGTTGACCCATATTAAACAAATTATTTTTAACCAAATGGTTCATTATTTTCTTTTTTATTACCCTCTCATACACTTTCATAATATGTGATGTTAGACTAACAGGTCTATAATTGCTTGCCTCTAGTCTTGATCCACTTTTGAAGATAGGGGTTATATAAGCTAATTTATGTTTAACATATATCTCGCTCATATCTATACTCTGTCTTAGCAGTATTGCAAGTGGCTTCGCGATAGTGTTTGCAGTTTTTTTTAACAAAATCGCTGGAACTCCATCTGGTCCGGCGGCCGATCCATTTTTAATTTCGTTTATAGCCGTGACAATATCTGCTTCATTAATATCTATATCCGTTAGATATTCAACATTTTCTTCTCTCATTTCTGTTTCATTATTCTCATTCGCAATTCTTGGCGTGAACTCACTCTTATATTTTTCTGCTAATATGTTGCATATTTCCTTTTTTTCATTCGTTAGCCGTCCTTCAATTCTTAGAGGGCCTATTTCTATTCTCCTTTTATTCATCTTTTTTGCATAGGAGTAAAGTACTTTGGGGTTTCTTTTTATATTTTGAAGTGTCCTTTCTTCTAAGTCCCTTTTTTCATTTTCTTTCGACTGTATAATCTTTTGTTCTGCATTTTCTATCTTACATTTTATTTCCCTCATTTTCCACACATTTTTTTCTTTTGCAAGATTTTTCTTCAACTTTTTAATTTTCTGAAATAAGATCCTTCTGTCTCTTGGTATGCACGTCTTTTGTTTATTGTTTTTTTTCGGTACATATTTTTCAACAATTTTCTCCAGTATTTTGTACAGTATATCCGTATTTACCTGTATATTATCACTTATAAATACATTTTTCCATTCTTTATTCAGTTCTTCATTTATTTCTGACCATTTTATATTCTTACTGTAAAAGTTATATTTTCCATATCCTTCCCAAAGTTTTGTGCTTTTATTAATTCTGTGATCACTTGCTTTGGAATGAACTATCAATTCTATGACATTGTGGTCTGAAATTCCCGTGTTATACACTATTATTTCTTTAACATAATTCACCTCATTCACAAATACTAGATCTAGGACATTTTCCTTTCTTGTTGGAATGTGGTTTATTTGTTGCATATTATGTTCTAATAGCATATCTTGAAGCTTTTCAAATTGTCTCTTATCTTCTGCGCTACTATTACTATCTTTTTTATATGTATACATACAACCACTTTCTTCTATCCGTTCTTTCCAATCCACGAAAGGAAAGTTAAAATCTCCGGATAGGAGTATATTCCAGTCTTTATGGTTTCTACATATATCATCTATTTTTTCTATTATTATGTCAAACTCCTTAGTGTTTGGGGGTCTGTAAACTACAATATTCATTAGTTTTTCAAATTCAAATTCTACCGCAATCAATTCACATTCTGTGTTGCTGTATTTTTCACATACTTTTCCTTGATTTATGTCTCTTCCATATATTGCGGTTCCCCCTTGATTCCTATTTTTTCTGTCTGATCTATAAGTTTGGAAACCCTTTATCTGGTCATCACTGCCAGTCTCTTGGGAATACCATGTTTCACTTATATTTAATATATCTATTTTTTCAATTTGGGTTAGTTCTTCTAAGAACTCTATTTTCCTTTTAGAGTTACTCGTGACTAAACCCTGTGCATTCATTACTATTATGGTTTGTGTTTCATCCCCATTATTTAATATTGGTAATAATATGGATTCTCCCATGCTTTCTTCCTGTTCTGATATGATGTTCTTTTCTTCATTTCCCGGAATTCTGCCATTAAAAAATCCAACTTTTCTATTATATTTGCTCTTTCGCCTTCATATTTATTTGTGTGTGTATACCTGCAACTGTCCCCATATCTGCACCAACCCCTGGCATTATAGATGCATTCTTTGTAGTTGGGCTCTAAATGTGCAGGTTTGGGTTGAAAGGCTTCATATCTTGGGGCTCTTGGTTCAAAGCGCGGTATATACACGGCCTGCTTTTTTGTTTCTTTTTTTGTTTCTTTTTTGCTTTCATTTTTCTTTTCAGTTTGCTGAATTTTCTTACTTTCATTCATGGTTGCAGGATGCATATATCGACATTTTTTGTTGTAAATGCATCCTTTTCCTTCTTTTAGGTTTTTGCATATTTTTGGATGGAGATCTCTGCATTCGTCTCCATATCCGTCTAAATACGCACATTTACCATATATTTCATAATTATGGCATATCTTTGGATGCTTGTAGTAGCATCTTTCGCCAAATCTGCAATTCCCTCTTTTTAGCATATTGCAGACTATATCCTTCTTTTCTATTTTTTCTTGTTCTTGCTCTTCCCTAAAATTATGTAGGTCCGGGTAGAGTCTCTTGGGTCTATTATTTGTTTCCATCTGGTAATTTATTTCTTCATAAGTATGTTGTTGGATGGCATCATAGGTTATATCAATGATTTCTTCTGCATCCTTACACATATCCTGTTCATTGTTCTCTTCTTCTTTTTCTTCTTCTTCTTCTTCTTCTGTTTCTTCTTCTTCCTCTTTTTTATCTTCAACTATTTGCAGATTTAGTCTCGACTTAATTATATTTTCTATCCAGACTAAGCATGTTGAGCAGAATACCTTTGTGTCTTTATTTTTTATTTTTTGCTGTATTTCAGCACATGTGGGATGTGTTGGGACATGACAGGCATCACATTTTCTAATCAATTGTTGAGGATTATTAATGGAATACCATATCTTACATGTATTACACCATTTTGGCATTCTTTTTCCCATTGCATCAATCAGCATATTCACCATATTGGACTTCTTATTGTTCTTTGATGGAATGTGTTGATTGATGTAGACTTTCTTTAGAAGTCTCTTTATCACTTGGATTTTCTTTGGAATTTCTTCAATTATTTTGCTGATGTTTTCCGCAGATTTGCTCCAGTTTATTGGATCATATTGAGAGAGAGAGAGAGAGAGAGAGAGAGAGAGAGAGAGAGAGAGAGAGAGAGAGAGAGAGAGAGAGAGAGAGAAATCATGAGATACTTTTGCTGAGAACATGATTTGTCACAAAATTAAAGGTATTGCATGGTAACCTTGTGAAAAAAAGAACCGGGTCAGCAGACAAAGATGTACTAACCGTGTGTCACACGATTATACATAAATTATTTGGTATATATTATGCTTGTATCTGTGCTCTTCCCTCGCACTCAAAAGAACCAGAATAACAAATACTAACAACCTCTTAAACTTAATACTAATCACAGGAAAACTTTCCAAAACCATAAAGCCAAAACATCACCATTCGATAAATAGATACCCCACCTAAAAATTTCACATCACTTGCACCGTTATTAAACTTAATAAAGAGTCATTGCACTAACAACCGGATCCTGCATATATAGTCCAAAGGCTATAACCTTTTCCACACTCAAAACACTGTTCATTTTCAGGGATACACATCACTCACTAGCAATAAATGTTGATCACAAAAACCACTGTCTATTTCAGTGTTATATATCACACTTATCACCATAGTGTCCAATACATACACACACACACCGAACGACACAGAGAAGACCACCAAAAGACTCCCCTGCGCAAACAAACAAACAAAAATCGATGAAGCGTAATTATTAGCCTGAAATACAGAATACCAGATTAGTGCCTATCTCTTTTCTTAGCTTATTAAAAACCTTATCGTACCTGACACCTCTAAACCTTAGTAGATTAACCTTAACTTAGTCTAGGGTACCACTCATACACCAGCCTGTAGCGCCTAAAAACGGCTGTGTTGTGCTACAGACCCGTGATCCCATGACCCTTCTAATCAATCAATCATTAGAAAGTACCAGTGATCACCCTCACCTTTTAACCTTACAGATCCCATATACTATACCCAAAACATTATAGTCTTCTGTAAACAAACCATGATTAATAAATCTTAAATATACATTTGCTTCTACTCACTACGTGCCCACTTCAACAGCACACACCATAATTAGAACGATACAGATACTACCTTTAATAACTGCATAGCCCTCTGTCAATCAACTAATATTCAACGCTGCGAGAGAGAAAATCGGCAACAATGTTATCTTTTCCTGGGATGTGGAAAAATTCTAAATTCCACTCTTGTAGCATGAGACTCCACCTCATCAATCTTTGATTTTTATTCTTGTATCTGCTGATGAAGGTCAGGGGATTATGATCCGTCAAGACCTTAATAGGTGTATCTGAGGAGGAGAGATAAACCTGCAAATGGTTAATAGCAAATACTAAAGCAAGAGTCTCTTTCTCCACAGTGGAATACCTACGTTGGGCGGAGGACAACTTTTTTGAAAAGAATGCGACATGATGAGAAACTCCCTGCTCGTCATTCTGCAACAACACCGCTCCTACACCAACGTCACTTGCATCCGTGGCAAGAGAAAAAGGAAGGTCAAAATCAGGAGCTCTTAAGACAGGGAAATTAATTAATACTTTTTAAATTATCAAAAGCCCTTTGAGTTTCATCAGTCCAGACAAAAGCTACCTTCTTTCTTAAGAGATTAGTCAAAGGATCGGCGATGTCAGAAAAATTTCTAACAAACCTTCGGTAGTACCCACCCAACCCAAGGAATCTTTTGACATCCCTCCTGCGCTTAGGGATTAACATTTTTCAATACATTCGATATTTGCTTGCTTAGGAGCAACTTTACCATTACCAACTTCATGACTCAAGTATAGGACCCTCGCCTTTGCGAATTCACTTTTCTTTAAATTAATTACTAAACCTGCTTTCTTCAAAACCTCAAAAAGTGCCCTAATACGTTTTAAATGAGTTTCCCAATCATTACTATAAATAACAATATTATCAATATAAACTACACACCCCTCTAAACCATAGACTAAAGTATTCATTAACCTCTGAAAGGTGGCAGCCGCATTCTTCATACCAAACGGCATCACTTTACATTGAAACAGTCCCTGGGGTGTTACGAAAGCGGACAGGGCCCTTGCCCGCTTCGAAAGAGGAACCTGCCAATAACCTTTCAGCAAATTGAATTTACTAATGTACTTGGCCTTACCCATACGATCAATACAATCCTCAATTCGTGGTAATGGGTAACAATCAGACTTAGACACTTCATTCAATTTACGGTAATCAAAACATAACCTGAAATCACCGTCGGGTTTCTTTACCAACACAACAGGTGATGACCAAGGACTTTGACTAGGTTCAATTAGGTCATGTTTTAGCATATAATCAACTTCCTTCGCTACAACCTCATTTTTAAAGGGGTTCAACCTGTAAGGCGCTCGTTTCACAGGAGTGGCACTACCTACGTCCACGTTATGTTCAAGGACATTAGTCCTTCCCGGTACATCCGAAAATAATACCTTATAATTAAATACCAATTTCTTTAAAGACTTTTGTTCTTCATTACTCAAATGAGAAACCATACCAGAAAAATGTTTCAAAGAATTCTTATTATCTGAATGCCATTCACTTCCATTAAAACAATTATCATCAATACTTTCACCCTCTGAAAAAGAAAAAAGTTTATCGTTCTCGGAAACTACAGCATTCCCTATGGTTTCCACAGGAATGACTTTCTCCCGTTCTACATAAGCCTTCAACATATTTATGTGACAAAGCTGAAAAGGTTTCCTTCTCTCGGGAGTCTCTACTAAATAATTAACTTCACTAATTTTTTTTCAGAATTTTCCATGGACCTGAAAAAGATGCTTTCAATGGATTTCCAGGAATGGGTAACAAAACCAAAACTTTGTCGCCTACCGCAAAGTCACGTGCTTTAGACCTTCTGTCAAAAAAGTACTTAATTCTTTTTTGGCTACAATCTCAGGAACGTCTCCCTCCCAGGACTCTTGAACAACACCAAGAGGACCTCGAACACAATGGCCAAACACAAGGCTGAAAGGCGAAAAACCTAAAGACTGACTTGGGACAGAACGAAAAGCGAAAAACAAATAAGGTAATTCCTTATCCCATTCAGAACCATTAATCAAACAATATTTCTTTACCATAGATTTCAGGGTTTGATGAAATCTCCCCAGAGCACCCCGACTTTCTGGATGATATGGAGAAGAGGTCATATGTTTTATATTTAACTCTGCCATTTTATCTCTGAAATACCTGCTAACAAAATTAGAACCACAATCCGATTGAATAATTTTAGGCATCCCAAACCTGGTAAAAAAAGTCAATTAGTACATCTACAATTTTAACACTTTTTATCGTACGTAGTGGTATTGCCTCGGGATATCGAGACATCCTATCCATGATAGTCAAAATATATTCATTTCCACTACGAGTCCTTGGTAATGGTCCAACAATATCAATAATGAATAATAAACACTCACTCTTAAACTCCCTGTAAAAGAAAACAATTACACAATTAAAGAAAGGTCATCAACACAAGCATACTAAAAGGGGAGGGGGTCCAGAAAGGAGGAGGCAAACGAAAAGTAAGAATATCCTAGCAAATACACACTAAATATCCCTAACAAATTCCTCATACACTTCTAGGGGTCTCCTCAAAGAGGACAAT
>NC_090732.1:23877072-23882072 GCF_036898095.1 Palaemon carinicauda | reverse complement strand
CCAGTTCTATGGAAAAAGAAACATGAAATCTATCATTAGATTACGAATAGATGAGTTTCTCAACCAAATCAGATGTTTACAAGGTCTCTAAATGTTTCAATCACAACTATGACAGTGAGACCTGCCCCAGCCATTATCTATGGATTTAAATTTCTATTTTGTTTCTTCAGTGTATGTTATCACAGTAGCATAATAAATGGCAAATTTGTGATACTATGTCCAAAATGCAAAAATGGTCAGGATTCTTGGCTCATACTCAATTTTTCCAATTGAAAAAATGAAAATGAGTCTTTGGATAGTTCGATCACAAAGGATAATAGGTGATGAGAGTTCCTTTACAGAAGTGCGACGAGAGGGGAACTGATGAAATAGTCAAGATATAGACTTAAACAAGTAGAGGAAAAATCAAAATGTTAAGGAAACTCTAATCATATGCAGGATGACTGATTAGTGAGGCGTATGACTGATTTCCTTATAGATCTTTAAATAAGGAAATTTTTCACCTTATAATTGGAGTGCCAGAATGTGTTCCTCTCCAACACCTTACCAAATGATTATTAGGTCAGGTTTCGAGCCCCTGCTCCTGCCCTACAAATATTCAAGAAGGCTAAATGATATGAGTAATTGTCTTTTCTCGGTTGATTCAGCCATTGCAATCCTGACCAGGCACAACATTACTTTTTTTTAGAAGAATTACTATAGTTAGAGTGATTGTTTCATTACATATAAAAATACTTACACTCTCATATATATATATATATATATATATATATATATATATATATATATATATATATATATATATATATATATATATATATATATATATATATATATATATATATGTATGTGTGTGTGTGTGTGTGTCTGTGTCTGTGTCTGTGTGTACACCAAATCCATCTGTAAACTGTTGAATCTTGTATTACTTTTTTTCATAATCAAATCTTACACTATAAGTTCAATCAGTGAACTGCAGAGGATGCTCATCAACAGTGAGTATACTCGTATTTTATCATTAAACTCATTTCAAGATACATCCTCCAAACCCTCTATTTAAAATGACTCTTTAGCTATGGTAAGCAGCTCTTCTAGGAGGACGACACACCAAAATTAAACCATTGTTCTCTAGTCTTAGGTAGTGCCATAGCCTCTGTACCATGGTCTTCCACTGTCTTGGATTAGAGTTTCTTTCTTGAGGGTACACCCGGGCACACTATTCTATCTAGTTCCTCTTCCTCTTGCTTTGTTAAAGTTTGTATAGTTTACATAGAAAATACTTATTTTAATGTTGTTACTGTTCTTAAGATATATTATTTTTCCTTTTTTCCTTTCCTCACTGGGCTATTTTTCATTTTGGGGCTTCTGGGCTTATGTTATTCTGCTTTTCCAACTAGGGTTGTAGCTTAGCAAGTAATAATAATAATGATGATAATAATTCATTTTTTTTTCTTACTAACCTATTGACATTCATGCTTTTTATCTATTGTCTTTACTCTGCATATGCCACACAAAAGCATATTTTTTTTTTCTCTGAGATGGTGGTAGCGTCTGCACTTCACTTCCATAAAGGAGGCTTATCTCAGCATTTCCTTCATACATTTGGCCTGCACACATAAATCAAAATCACTTACCAGACTTTTGCGTATATCCTTCAATCACCCATTCTTCTAGTATTCTGCGACTCACTACTTTACTGAAACTGCCATCATTCATCTCCCGTAATAAAATATGTATTTTTTACCTTACTCTTGTTCACATTTAACCGCAATTTCCACTACTTTTAGGTACTTCCAAACCATATTACTACGTTCTGCACTTCTTCTGTTGTGTCTAAAGTCACCACATTATTATGAGAAGGTCTCAGATATTCCACATCCCGCTCACAGCTTATCATCATATCTAGGGATTGTGGTGGCCGATGTGGTAACGTCCTCTACTGGTGAACGCCAAACTGGGGTTCGAGTTCCCCACAAAGTCTTTGGTTTCTTTGGTTGCTGCACCCTGATGATCCATATGAGCTAAGGATGGGCCTTTGGGGAGCCTATGGATCTATCTGTTGAGTCATCACCTATTGCCTGGCCCTCCTTGGTCCTAGCTTGTGTGGAGAAGGGGTTTGGTGCTAATCACATGTATATGTGGTTAGTCTCTAGGGCATTGTCCTGCTCGATAGGGCAATGTTACTGTCCCTTGCCTGTGCCATTCATTAGATTCCTTTAAACGTTCACGCTAAAAGACTTTTCTTAATGTATAGCACAAGTAATTAAATGACAACAATTTATCATGGAATAGGTCATAATGGTAAATCGAGAGAGAGAGAGAGAGAGAGAGAGAGAGAGAGAGAGAGAGAGAGAGAGAGAGAGAGAGAGAGAGAGAGAGGCCCACTCTTTCAATAAGTATTTACTTCTTCATCCGGTATTTCTGTGTGCCTTTGAAGATATATCAAAGGCCAAAGAAATTCTTGCCAATTCGAACGTATTCAAAAAAATGCTTTGGTGATTCCACAAAACACAGCACCCGGAAGATGAAAGGATTGCAAATAAAATAAAACCACATTTTAAACTAAATATAATCTTTTAGTAGCATTATTTCCTCAAATAACGGAAGGAAAAAATTTCAAAAATATAATCAGGAGACCTGACATGTAACTTAAAGAGCTCAAAATCCTAATTATTTTGACCATTTTTATCCTTGATCAATCCGATGTAAATATCATTATTCCTGAGAAGAAAAATATATTCAAAGACAAACTTCCTTTCTTATTGTAATACGTGCGCCAGTCTAGTCGCGTTAAGAAATTTATCGAGAAAAGCGGAAAGCAACTGAAGTTTTCCTAATTAGTGGTTAACGAGTTGAGATAAGCGAAAACTATGCGTTTGATAGTATCAATATCCATGTTTGCCCTCTTTAGAATGGCAACGGAAGATGAACTAAATGACAAAAAATAACAAGTGAAGCCTTTATTTATGACACCTTTTAGTGTGATTAACGAGTTAGCTCCAAAATATAACGTAGAGACAAAACGTTGGAAAAGAACTAAGCTTGTAGTGAGTTTGCAAAGTCACCTAATCAGGTGATTAAGCATGTAAACTGGGCAAAGTGAAAGTGGACTCAGGCAGAAAAAGAACTCCTCTTTAGTCAGCCAAGTATTTTTTCTTCTCACTTGTGTTCGAAATTGGGGTTGGTAATTTGGTTGGTGGGTTAGAAATTACGAGGAGCTCTTCGTATATGAGTCTGTTATTCCTGGATCCTAGTCCTTTTTTTATTTATTTTTTGCCAAGTTACAAAATGCTGTAGAGCTTGTGTATCCTCCGACTGAAAAATATTTATCCTATTATTGTGAAATAATCCAGTCGATTGTAAGGAGGCAGCAAAATATAGTTAAAGTATATGTGAGGTTCCTCGTAGGGTCAGACAAGAGACAGTATGCTCTATGTGGTCTCATAAACTCATTCCGTTGTGAGTTAAAGTTTCAAGGATTTGGGCTCATCTCATAGAGACCATCATTGGTGATGATGGTATGACCTTAGATATACATTGTAGGGGAAAATTTTAATTTGCAAGACAACTGCATACAGATATCAGGTAGATATAGTCCTGTTGCTGCTGGTGTCAGATTATACCCCACTGGTTAAGAAACTTCACGTGTTTGACATTATCTTGAGAAGTATTCTGAATCTAACCAAAATGCCATATTTTTCTACTAAATTGATAGATGATTCAACTGGTACAAAGAATCTCCGTATAGACAATTCTATCCAACATACCCCTCTATAGATGCTGATAGTAGCAACAGGATAGAAATGCCTAGGATTGGTAGATAACTCCATGATGCAGATTTTCATGGTTTGGAGAGACAGTGGTACCTCGAAATTCGACCATGGTCTGTTCCAGGAAAAAGAACGTAAATCAATATGCACGAGAACTAAAACATTTTTCCCATAAGAAATAAAGGAAATTCACTTATGAGTTGTAGCTGCCTATTGGAAACGTCCTTACCTGCCGAGCTCTTGACTTGGGTTCTAGTCCTACTCAAGCTAAATAGTTTTTTGTAGTGTCTGCAAACACTACACCTCTCCATCCTTGTGAGCATTAATATAGGAGATTTGGGGGAGCCTATAGGTCTACCTACTAAGTCATCAGCAGCAATTGCCTGGCCCCCTCTAGTCCTTGCTTGGGTGAAGGCTGATCATATGGAAATGTCCTACTAATTAGGGTAATGTCACTGTCCCTTACCTCTGGCATTCATTTGGGACCTTTAAACCTTTAAACACATCCAAATTACACATATACACTATTTTCAAATGTTTGTAATGCCCTATGAACAGCGAATTATAACCCCAAATACACAAAAAAAGTTAATACAAATTAACAATTCACAAAAAAAAAGGAAACATTAAAAAATTAACTTTACTTGTGAGGAGAGTCGTGACTGGCATACATGAGACGAGAAGAGGAGGAGGAGGAAGAAGAAGTGGGTTCCTGCTTGGAGGGGGAATCTCCCTCCATAAGAACTTTGAGCAAAATATCGGGAATTCTCTCTCTTGTCGGCGTTCGCTGTCACTAAGCGAATTACTTATTTAACGTTTTTTTTTTTTTTTGGCACTTTGTCGTTTTTTTTACCTCCTACTTTAAGTTTTTACAGGGAACTTATATAGAGTGAACTGCTTTGTCATTCTCTTTATAATTTCATGTTCATGCGACTTTTCACTGTCATTATTAGATAGATTTAGTATTCGCCCTAAAGAATCCATATCTTTTCTAAAATTTCACCGTCTTTCCTATATTCTTAACATCATCACATTCTCTTAATAGTATCGCTTATTCGGTTCTAATTCCATCGTTTTTTCGTAAATATTGTTATCGGTAATATAACCATAACACTTTCTAACTGCTTATCATCAATCCAGATTAACAGTTACCTATTAATGTTAATATTATGTTGCCATTAACCCGTCAATGAGTTCTGTTCCGCTCCATCTGATGTCTCGATATCCTCTTAA
>NC_090732.1:23854572-23862072 GCF_036898095.1 Palaemon carinicauda | reverse complement strand
AATTACATTATCAGCTAGTTATGGAGTCTATTTGTCTTTTTAGCACTTCCTTATCTGTATAACGTATATGTGTACACACACACACACACACACACACACACACACACATATATATATATATATATATATATATATATATATATATATATATATATATATATATATATATATATATATATATATATATATGTATGTATATATATATATATATATATATATATATATATATATATATATGTATATATATATATATATATATATATATATATATATATATATATATACACACATATATATATATATATATATATATATATATATATATATATATATATATATATATATATATATATATATTGGGAAAACTAAAAAATAAAGGCTAAGAACCGCTGTAGAGATTTGAAAGTTTACATACGATCTGCCACTTGTCAACTTATATTCTTATACTGCTATGATAAATAGGCTGTTTCTTGGTATGTGCTACGATTATTAAAATGACTTTATATACAGCAGTAGTACTGGAGATATTCTCTTGAAAAGCTCTATGGGAAGAAATTATAAATTTAAATGGAAACTTCCGCTCAATTATCTAGAAGTGTGAAAATATCTGGATTTTTTAGAGATGATATTTGCCTATTTATTTGAGTCATCAATATATATTTACCAGATTAAAATGTTTGGTCTAATATCAAGAAAAAAGATAGTACTATAAAAGATTGGCGTTACAAATAAAGAGAGAGAGAGAGAGAGAGAGAGAGAGAGAGAGAGAGAGAGAGAGAGAGAGAGAGAGAGAGAGAGAGATCATTGGCTTCCTGATGATATAAACTTGAAAAAAGTATTACAATTAAAAACACCTTTACCCCACTAAATAAAAAATAAGTTATATTAAACTAGGAATTCATGAAAAAATGGTTGATTACTTCATAAAAAATAGGATAAAGCATCAGTTTTACAAGAAGTGAAAAAAAGAATGGTAACAAGGCATAGTCTTACTATTATCAAAACTGTGTCAATGTACCATCATGCAAAGGTAGAATAGAAACTTGATTCGCCAGCCGTAACATGAAACAAAAGGTCAGCTATTCTCTCTGGATAAAAAAATACTTGTCATCTTTCAGAAAGGTTGATTACTTCTTTTCAAATAACTACAACAAACCGTTAAAGTAACAAGTAGCCTTCTTTGTCTGTTTACTTTACAGCCAATTCCAGATAAACAGACTACTCTAGAATTAGTACTTACATCCAGAATCTCGCCCATTTGAGCTACCAGTTTTTGTACAAATACGAATGCTGAAAATGAGTTAAAAGAAATTTAAAATACTGTTAAGAGCCTAGATATTTCTTTTTAAATCCAAGAGAACAGTATGATTTGGCTGAAAAAGTACTTGCTGTAGTTTATATAATAAAATACAGCAAGTTTTCTAATGGTTTTAAAACTGTTTTTGTAAGACTATTGAAAAAAGATATATGTACAACAAGGATATTTATATCTGAATATATAACTGTAATTTTCTGTGTTCATGAAGTATTGTCATTAGCAAATGAGTCTAGTATGATTTCATTTATAAAAAAGTAGAATATTCAAAACATGATTTGTAATGTTAAAAGCCCTTGAGGATGAATTTCATTTATTATTTACTTCAGAATAATTTCATCGCGAGAAATAGCAGTAACATTTTTACAAACAATAAAATCTTTACTGGATATCAAAGTGTAATATTATATCCATATTGAAATATTTTTTATTCAATTGCATTATCAACTAGTTATGGAGTCTATTTGTCTTTTTAGTACTTTCTTATATGAATAACGTACGAGTGTACCTATAAATGAGGATTTATTAAAAGAAACACACGCACTCGCACACACACACACACACACACACACACACACACACACATATATATATATATATATATATATATATATATATATATATATATATATATATATATATATATATATATATATATATGTATATAGATATACTATATATATATATATATATATATATATATATATATATATATATATATATATATATATATATATATAGGTACATATACATATACATATATATATAATATATATATATATACATATATATATATATATATATATATATATATATATATATATATATATATATATATATATATATATATATATATATATGCTGTACATATATATATATATATATATATATATATATATATATATATATATATATATATATATATATATATATATATATATATATATATACATATATATATATATATATATATATATATATATATATATATATATATATATATATATATATTTATATATATATAGAGAGAGAGAGAGAGAGAGAGAGAGAGAGAGAGAGAGAGAGAGAGAGAGAGAGAGAGAGAGAGAGAGAGATGATATGAAAATATAATTGTTCAAAATCAAACTGTAAATCTATATAGATTTCATTATTGTTATTATTGATTATAATTGTAGTTTTTTAACTTAGAAAACTATAATTCATCTTTGCATAAACTTCATAATTCACTTGCTTTCTTCTGGATATTTTAAGCTATCGGCAAAAAATATTATATTATTTTGTTACAGATATTTCCTTTTGTATTAATTGTGAAAGTCTAGGTACTACAAGTTTTCTAAGTATTATACTAAAAGATCGTTTCGATTGGTAGTTTTTCCCTTAAAACATCCTCAGTTGTCGGAAGATATGTAATTATTATTATTATTATTATTATTATTATTATTATTATTATTATTATTATTATTATTATTATTATTATTATTATTATTATCTATGCACATTTAACTGAGTCATCTAATATATATACGTCATTCAAATTCCTTGGCCTACTATCAAGAAAAAAGACAATACTATAAAAATTGGTGCTTGAAATAGAGAGAGAGAGAGAGAGAGAGAGAGAGAGAGAGAGAGAGAGAGAGAGAGAGAGAGAGAGAGATCATTGGCTTCCTAATGATATAATAATAAACGTGAAAAAAGTATTACGATTAAAAACACCTTTATCCCACTAAAAAAAGAAAAAAAGTTATATTTAACTAGGAATTCATGAAAAATGGTTAATTACCTAATAAAAAAAAAAAGGATAAAGCATCGGTTTTACAGGAAGCGAAGAAAAGCATGAAAAGAAAGCATAAATTCTTATAAAGAATATATATACATATATAGATTACGTTCTGAATTTGTTGACCAAGTGATGTTGAAATTTCTTAAATTCATAAAAATATAACTGTATTTTCAGATTTTTTATGGAAGTCCAGTTTGAAAAATAAACCTGAGTATTTTCAGGAAATACTCAGAAACCCGAATAACGGGAGCTTTGCAAAAAAGAAAAAAAAAGAAAATAAAAAGGATGAGCTCAACTGTCTCTGAGGAAATCAGTCAGGAAGGTTGTGTGTACCCTGGAATCTTCATGGGTTGCAATTGGGTTTTTTTCTTATCACAAACGAGGTCGTTGTTGTTATTATTATTATTATTATTATTATTATTATTATTATTATTATTATTATTATTATTATTATTATTATTATTATTATTATAAATTGATCAATTAAGTATTTTCCATCTGTTATCCTTTTTTTTTTTTTTTTTAAATGGTTTTCTTTATATGCGGTGCTTTAATCAATAACAGTTTCCCCACGCCTTTGAACTATGCCATGGTCTTCCAGTCTTGGGATAGAGTTCTCCTGCTAGAGGGTACGCTTCGTCAAACTTTTCTATCTTATTTCCTTTATTATTGTTATTTTCAAGTTTTTATTGTTTGTATATGAAATTTTTACTCTAATATTATTGTTCTTAAACTTCACTCATAGTTTATTTCATTATTTCCATCCCTTACTGGGATATTTTCTCTGTTGAAGGCCCTGAGCATATAGCAATCTGGTTTTCCAACTAGGTTTGCAGTTTAGCAAGTAATAATAATAATAATAATAATAATAATAATAATAATAATAATAATAATAATAATAATAATAATAATAATAATAATATCTTTTGGAGTTCTTTTCTTGAACAAATGAGATTAAATGTGAAATATAGAGTACATAAGAGTCTTGTTCAAAATTTATAGTAAGTTTTCGATTGTCTGTCTGAACAGGATATGAATAATTGATTGATGCACAATTATTGCGTTAGGAGCTATGTATCACAAATATTGATGGCGTTGCTTATAATGACTGTAACCTAACGCCTTTAGCAATTATTGCTCCTGGAGCATCAGTGGTTGATAAGGGGTAATAGAAAGTGGTATTTATATGATGGTGTAAGAAAGTAATCTGGTGCAAGGGTTCATCTTCTGTCGGTTCTCGTTATATCAAGTTAATTCAGATGCTGAGTGGCAACACATCCACTCTTAGAATAATTACCCAGCGATGTATTATTTTCCAATAAGTTGTGTTAAGGCAGTAATAACATTCAATATCAGGAGAAATGGAACTCATAACGATAATTTTCAATCTTTCAGGAGTAAATGACATGCAGGTAGGTCATATATAGTTAATGAGTATATCCGCAACTTTTACTGATATATATATATATATATATATATATATATATATATATATATATATATATATATATATATATATATATATATATATATATATATACATATATATATATATATATATATATATATATATATATATATATATATATATATATATATATATATATATATATATATATATATATATATATGTATATGTGTGTGCGTGTATATATACATATATATATATATATATATATATATATATATATATATATATATATATATATATATATATATACATATATATATATATATATATATATATATATATATATATATATATATATATATATATATATATATATATTGCTATAAGAATATCCTATATGGAAGGAATAAAATTAATAACCAAAAAATATCAGCCATATATCTGGTACAATCAACTATTGCGTCATATTTTTCCCCTTTCTTCACTTTTGAAATATAACAGTAATTCAGTATTTATAAAAAATACCAAATTTTCTCAAAAAAACAAAAAACAAAAAATCTTTTTCATGATGAGATGCCTATCTTTTAAAATGACCCAAAGTTAGGTGTCCATAAAGATATGTTTGAACCTGTTTAACATCATAATGACTCTTACCACTAAAGCTATAGAAATTAGTTGGATTGAAACAGGCCTGGTTTGAGTTCATATGGTTTATACTAATGAAAACAAGTGTAGATTAAATGTAATGAGTCGTTGAGGTTATGGAATCTCACATGACGATTAAAGAAATATTAGACATGTTTTCATCTTCAATGAAGATATTGTTACTCACAAATAGAGTAATGCAATGTGAATCATATTTATTCCTTAACCAAAATAGTAATATTTTTCTAATATTTTTCGAAGGTTAAATTGATCTTCTCTCCTAGGCTTCCCACACTGACTGAACAGCCAAAGGCCAAACTAGTTATACCTCTTTGTTAATCTTTCCATCAAAGGATGCACAGTGAATGGAACCATCCCTTTGAAAAAAATAAAAACTAAATGTATTTTTGATTAGTAGTTCTACATAATTTTGCATAGAAAGGTTAAGATCCTATTAATCTGTGGTCATAAAACAAACAAACCAAAAAATTCAAGCCTGCATTTGAAGAATTTTTTAATCTACTCTAGTATTTTGCCTTTTTAAATCCTATGATGGAAAAATTTTAAAATTGAAGAATCTAAATAGATAGAAAATTCAAAGTTCAAACCACGTCAAGAATAACAAAAAACGTTCACTAAACACGCCGGACGTACACTACAACAAGAGTTAAATTTAGAACAATAATCAATTTGTATAATGGAACTTGAATGAAATTAACTACTGATTTGGTTCTTCCATTTAATCGCCCTGGCCATTTTCCTCGTTTAAACGGTAGTCAGGCTCTCCTCTAATAGGCCCTTAATCAGCAAGATTTGCTGTTTGTCTGGGTAATATATTTACTACCCTTTACTGGCAAAGTTTACGCGTATGCGCTGGTGATGAATGCCAGATAAATGCCCCAAAGCGAGATTCCATGGAATCAGATGCGTAACGAAAACGATTAACGAGATAAATTTCGTACGCAGAGATTAGAATTGGTATAAATGCACATGTTTTTCTTATTTGCAAGAATTTGCTTGCATGCTAGTAGAAAAAAAATATTTGCATACTTGACCTTTGTTTGTTCCATGAGAAAAATTTTCCAGATTTCCATCAGAGGAAATAAACATTTAGCCCATCTAAAAATCCTACATAGAAAAAATGTAAGATTTTATTACAGTGATAATGGATTTCTACATTTGTCCTCTGTAGTTGATGTGTGAAGGAATGTACCGCTCTCCATAATTTCATAATTGAATCAAGTCAATCCAGGTGAATCTGATTCCTTCACTCTGGATTGTGAATTTTAGAGAACATCTGATGCAAGATAAAGTGTATATTCTTCCCATTTATGAGGAATCTAGTTTTGTAGTTTCTTGAAAATACCTCAGATCCCATTTCTTTTAAAATTGTATGCACTTGAAGAAGAATATTTTGCTACACTTTATTTATTTATAATGATAAAGAGATTTCTGTTTCCCACTAACTACAATCTTCCTCTTTTTTTTTCACTGATCATATTATTCATATAAACTCTGTTTTCTTATTACCTTTTAATAACTGTTCCTTATAAGATTACTTTATCATAATTTGCCTATATGGCATATACTAATTATCATTATTTAACGATACTTCCTGAAGAAGATTAATCCCTTCAATACTCTATTCACAACGCTACCATTTATCCTTTTTACTTGCGGGAATCTTTTTCCACTTAACATTTCCAATCCTTTTATGAACAAAAACATTATATACCTCAAATAGATATTAATAATATTATAAGAAATATAGTAATCCACTCAACTTTCGTTTAATTTATCTTTCTAAAAGTTTCTATTTCGTAGAATATCAATATCTTAGTGTCTCATGTTTTTTTTTTTTTTTTTTTTTTTTTTTTTTTTTTAATAATACCTTTATCACTGACCTATTAAAAAAGAAAACATTATACCAGATACAAGGAAAGGTAAAGAAAATGAAGGTAAGACACCAATAGCATTACCTCTGTATGTAGATACTTAAAGTCTCGCACAGATTATTTCTCGTTCCAGCAACATTAGACGGCATAATTACTAATGCCGGATAAAAAAGAACTTTAAAACACCAACCAGTGTTTCGTAAAGCGATCAGATTGATTATGCAAATTGTTGCCAACAAAGTGTTTTAATGGGTATTGAACAGCATTATTCAATTGAACAATCTACAAGTCAAAGTTCTGCAAGCATTCAGAATCACCGATATTGATTATAAAAAATTCATGTTAAGTTAAATAACTTCATCTGGAATCAGAGTGAAATGAATGATTTAATCAAAGTTTACATCACCTACTTAAAGCAGGATGTTATTTTCAAGGGTATCAATGTTCTATTTAA
>NC_090732.1:23832072-23852072 GCF_036898095.1 Palaemon carinicauda | reverse complement strand
AGTATACTTTCTTACATGTCCCTCATTGCTCTTGTATTGTCTTTTAAGGGGAGACTGACACCTCCTATACCTTTCAAGCCGATACTATCTCTAACGAGATCTAAGAACAATTCCCCTTCCCTCTGATCAACTTAGGGTACCCTCAGTTAACTTTGCTGCGAAATGTGTTCTGGAAAAATTTACTGGGGTGTTTCGTCTCTTTCTCTTAACCACTGACACGGTTTTGAGCCAAGAACGGAAAATCAGAGTAAAGTCTGGGTTAGGCATCCTACTGTCTTGGTGAAATAGCTTGCCAAGTCAGGTTAGGTTGCCGTTCAGGAGGCTAGTCCTCCCTAGGCCATACTTGAGGTTTATTGTATATAAATTTCCTCCTTCCTCGGTCTGGCAGACAGTCCTGTACCAGTAGATCTTAGTATGAAGAAATGATTTCTTCCTTACTTAAGATCTCTGGTTCGAGATTCTGTTCTCTAGTGAGATTGTGTCCTATGTCCGCTTTCTCACTTAACTAACCTAACCCGGGGAAATGATTTCTCCTACTTAAGGTTACTTTATGAGATCAGAATCCTTCAAATTAGGTAATGCTCTAGGGTTTTACCTTACTTATAGGACTTTTACCCCTTCCCCACTGTCTCTTTTGTGTTGGATGAACCATCACCCTTCTGGCCATTGTTCTAAATTTGACCCTACAGGTGATCTATAGAATTGGCCTGAGGTTCCCTCTCTGCTGTCGGCTGGGCCGGCTACCGGCAGGTACCCTCATATCATTGAGTGTGCTCTCCAGTCCTCCCTTGGACTGCCTTCCATACCCCATATAAATGGGATATGGTTGAGTGGAAGCCCGAATATAAATCCCCCTTCTACTTGCACCCTCTTTCGGGATGTAGGCCAGCAAGGCTGAGCCTTTGCCGTCCCCCAACTTCTCTTTCTCTCTGCTTTTCCATATACTGGGCCAGCCGCCAGCAGCTAGTAGCTGTTGTCAGCCATGTTGGGTGTCTGTCGGCCGGCAGTTACTCTGCCGCCACTTGCAGTGGGTGTCGCTGATTGACAACCCAACGACAATGAACATAATATGACCGGCTGCTGGCAACGGAGTTGCTGGCCGGCAGCCGTCCACCCAAAATTTAAATAATTGCCGCCGGTTGCCGCAGGGTCCTACTTGATAGAGATATGCTTCGGCTGCCGGCGGGCAGAGCGGCAACTGCCGACCTGCCACCCACTACTTTGAAGACAGTATCTGTGTCAAATAGCCCAGATTAGGCCTGGCATATGCCGGCAGGCCCGGCATACACTGGCGGGTCTGGCAGATGCCGGAAAACCCGGCAATACTGGCGACATGCCGCCGCCAGTCATTGCTATAGCCCAAAAGTTTTCAAACCTACAAGTGGTTCATGGACAGCCAATTGTGAGACCACTACTTTTAGGGAGTGATTCTCCCTACCAAGTAATGGTTATTATCCATTAATTTAATCCTCTATATTAACATGGAAGATTGTGTTAAGAAGACACCTTATATCCAAGGATATTATCTTCCCCTTGAATTCATTATGAATCTTTAGTTCAATATTGGAGGAAGTCATAGCAATGGGCTGGACTGGAAACACATGTAGGTATCTTTCCTACTCTCTAGCTTACTCTGTCCAAGCTAATATCAATTAAATATTAATTAAATAATAATTAAATATTAATTAAAATATGTATGCTGAAATCTGAGAATTTCACCGAATACTTATAGCTTTTCTTTCTTTACAGGAAGAGCATCCCGTGTGCGGGAACAACTTTTGCAGGGTCCTTAGTAAGAGGTTCTACGGACATGGCATGTGCAGGGCCCATGCTCGCTGCACAGTCACCAAAGGGGCTCTCATGTACTGGCCCCTCAGGTATGTACCGTTTGTGGCAAACTGATTAAAGAGACTTTTGATGATGAAAAGTCTATTGAGTCTAGGGATGCAGCAAGGGACACACTGCAAAAATGGGTCAGGGGCTTTCAGAAGAATACCTCTGGCCCATACCTTCCTAATGAGAGGATGAGGGATTGTCTCTTCCCTAATACATCTGCAGATGCAATTGTTCCCTAGGCTCAACCTGAGATCCCCTTAGTTCAGATTCCGGTAGAACCTGACGTTACGGATGCCTTTCAGAGCATCCAATTAGAGGACAACATGTCTGTTGTCTCGGAGGAAACTGAGAACAATCTCCTAGTTGATGAACTGGAGCAGGAAGATGAGATACCTCCTGAGACTGGAGTCGAGATAACCGCACCCCAGTTGGATTCCATTACAAGTACGCTACACTCGCTACTGTCCATGGTGCAGGACATTCAGAAGAAATCGTCCGAGAAAGAAACATCTTTCCGGACGGAGATTCATCAGCTAGTTGCGTCACGTTTAGCCCCGAAGAAGTTAAACGTTAAAGGACCTCCCCGCCTTCTCTGATGTTTACCCATGTAAGTACGCAGAGCATATGCCTTTGTCGGGGGGGGGGGGGAAGAATTGAATTTTGCCCTAGTAAAGGGCCCTATCCGGATTGCTATGTTCGTCGGAGGACGAAACCAGCATCCAAGGAGGAAACAGAGCCGAAGGAGACGATTGTCCTTGAACTATCTAAGGCACAGGCCTTATATACAACCACCTTGAAAGATAGGGCCTTTACTAGTTCCAAGGTGCCGGCTTTCAGCAAAAAGCACCCATCCTTTATTGCTGACGCCGAATGTACCTTTCCCTTTATGGACAAAGGGTTTAAGGCAGCCTTGAAGGCAGTTGAGTAAGGGAAACCTTGCCCTACACTTTAAGAGTGTAGACCATTTTCCCTCGCCTTCCCTTCAGATGATAAGGATTGGAAGGATGTCCATAACACCTTCACAGTTGGGAAGCTAGAGGCAGATATCGATGGACGGCAGTTCAATGAAGATCTCCCGAAAGCTGTCAGAGTTTCTCCTGCGCAGGGAACAGGAGACTAAGGAACGTCCCGCTGCTTCCATGTCTCTGCAGACTAGCTTAGAGACTATGGCAAGCATCCCAGACACCCCAGATATGTACATGGTCTTTGCCAAATCTCATTTGGCAACAGTCACCAAGGATTTGTACAATTTTATTAAAGCCAGAAGGGCTTGTAGGGAGTTTGTGTTCGCTTTTTCTACAGTGAAGCACGAACCAAGGAAGCTGATAGCTTCCAATATCTGGGGAAAAGAGGTCGTAGATAAAGCCGCTTCGGAGAATAGGAATCTCCTCTCCAAATGGGGCTTGTCCTCTAAAAGGAAATCTTCCGCTGATGAGGGTCCCCGGCCGAAGAACAAGTCAAAACAACCAAGAGTGCCCTCTCGGCCAAAGCAACAGCAACAGCTTCCCATGGCCACGATGCCCCAGACGGTGGCACAACCAACCACCACCTTTTAACTGGTGCCCCAAACGCTGGCGACACAGTCCCCCATGTTCACCTCAGTATTGGAAGGCAATCAACTACCTTTGAGCCGAAGTCTCGAGGTTCCTTTCGAGGATCCTCTAGACGCCCCTTCAGAGGTAGGGGCAACAAAGGTGGACGTGGCCGAGGAGGCAAGTCCTCCAACCAGCACTCCAAGTGAGATTCTTCCGGTAGGAGGGAGACTTCTCCACTTACGGGATCGTTGAACCTTCTATCCCTGGGCCCACAGCCTAATTAAGAAAGGACTAGGGTGGAGTTGGGGCTCAACTCCACCAAACTTCCCTCAATTCTTCCAACACTCAACCCCCGTACTGGAAGAATATATTCAGGAACGCTTGAACAAAAGTTATACGGAAGGCAAAGTACATTAGATTTCAAGGAAGGCTATTTTGTGTTCCGAAGAAGGATTCGGAAAAGCTCAGAGTCATTCTGGACTTATCACCACTCAACATGTTCATAGTGAACCACAAGTTCAGAATGTTGACGCTTAAGCACATAAGGACCCTTTTGCCCAAACGGGCATTTACTGTCTCTATAGACATGACGGATGCATACTGGCATGTTCCAATCAACCGTCAAGTTTCCTTCTACCTAGGGTTCAAACTACAGAAAAGAAAGTACGTTTTCAGAGCCATGCCCTACGGCCTAAACATAACCCAAGTGTATTCACAAAGCTTGCAAATGCAGTCAGTCATCAACTACGCCTGAAAGGAATCCAGGTGGTAGCCTACCTGGACGATTGGCTGGTGTGGGCAGCATCCGAGGAAGAATGCATGCAAGCCTCCAAGGAAGTGATCTAGTTCCTGGAACACTTAGGATTCAAGATCAACTTGAAAAACGGTCGGCTTTTTCCAGCTCAAAAGTTCCAGTGGCTGGGTGTCCACTGGGACCTACAGTCACACTGCCTTTCCACTCCACCAAAGAAGAGGAAAGAGATAGCGGGATCTGTCAAAAGAGTCCTTTAATCCGACAGGATATCAAGAAGGCAACAGGAGAGAGTGTTGGGGTCCCTCCAGTTTGCTTTAGTGATAGATCCAGTATTGAGAGCACAATTAAAAGATGCATCAGGAGTTTGGAGAAAATACGCATCAAACGCTCAAGGAGATCTACAAAGACCAATTCCAAATCGTCTGTGATCACTACTCAAGCCATGGTCGGAGGCTAAGAACCTAAGAAACAAGGTACTCTTGAAACCACCTCCTCCAGCAGTCACCGTTCATACGGATGCCTCGAAGGAGGGGTGGGGAGGTCATTCTCATCATCGGAAAGTCCAAGGAACCTGGTCTCCCCTCTTCAAGTCCTTCCACATTAATTTTCTGGAAGCCATGGCAGTTTTTCTATCTCTGAAAAAGCTGAAACTTCGCTGCTCAATCCACATCCGTTTGGTTCTAGACAGCGAAGTAGTAATGAGATGCCTAAATCGACATGGCTCGAGATTGCCTCACATAAATCAAGTGATATTGGCCATCCTTCGTCTAGCCAAGAAGAAGAGATGGCACTCTTCAGCAGTCCACCTTCAAGGGTTCCGCAATGTGACGGCGGACGCTCTATCCAGGGTTAACCCAATAGAGTCCGAATGGTCTCTAGACGCAAGATCATTCTCTTTCATATTACGCAAAGTCCCAGGACTGCAGATAGACCTCTTCGCAACGAGCGACAACAAGAAGCTACCCCGGTATGTAGCCGCGTACGAGGATCCTCTAGTGGAAGCGACAGACGCAATGCCCATAGATTGGAACAGGTGGTTCAAGATCTACATTTTCCCTCCAACCAACCTTCTGCTGAAAGTCCTCGACAAACTGAGATCCTTTCGGGGGACAGCAGCAATAGTGGCCCACAAGTGGCCTAACAGCGTTTGGTTCCCTCTGATAACGGAACTACACCTGAAGCTGATCCCGTTTCCGGAACCAGTTCTGACTCAGCAAGTGCAGAAATTGACTGTCTCTGCTTCATCAGAGAAAACCCAGAACCTTCATCTCATGATTTTCTCGCCCTAGCGGTCAAGAAACAGTTTGGGATTTCTAGAGACAGTATTAACTTCTTAGAAGAATACAAGTCAAAGTCAACAAGAAGAACAATAGGAGTCTTCCTGGAAGAAATGGGTGGCCTTTGTCAAGGCGAAGAATCCTGAGGAGATATCTACGGATTGCTGCTTGTCCTCCTTCATCCATTTGCATGAACAAGGTTTAGCAGCTTATACGATTACTACATGTAAATCTGCCCTAGCCAGACCAATACTATATGCCTTTCAGGTAGACTTCTCCAATGAAATCTTCAATAAGATTCCTAAAGGCTGCGCTAAACTTCGGCCAGCAGCTCCTCCAAAGCCCATTTCATGGTCTTTGGATAAAGTTCTTCACTTAGCTCAACCCTGAACAATGAAGATTGCTCGCTGAAAGACTTGACTCAAAAGGTGATATTCATATTTGCACTAGCCTCAGGAGCCAGTGTTAGCGAAATAGTGGCCCTCTCGAGGGATGATGGCCACGTTCAGTTCACAGACAGCGGAGAACTGAACCTCTTTCCGGACCCGTCGTTTCTTGCCAAGAACGAGCTGCCCACTAAGAGATGGTGTCCCTGGAGAACCTGCCCTCTGAAGGAAGAAGCATTCCTCTGCAAAGTGGATTGCTTAAAGGTCTATCTTCGTAGAACTTCAGACTTTAAGGGAGGTCAGCTTTTCAGGGGAGAGACTAACGTTATCCTTGAAACAGATAAGGGCGAAAATCACCTATTTTATACGCAGAGTGGATCCAGACAGTAAACCCGCAGGTCATGATCCGATAAAAGTTGCCTCGTCTCTGAATTTCTTTCAGACAATGTCGTTTGAAAGCCTGCGTCCTTACACTGGTTGGAAGTCTTCCAGAGTTTTCTTCAAGCACTATGCGAAGCAATTACAAGAAATAAAATTTCATGTGGTAGCAACAGGCAGTGTTATAAAACCTGCCGCTTGATTACTGCAAAGAACAGTGCACTAATTGGGACTTTTAGTGAAGGGAGTACATGATAGACTTTTAAGGTATATCATGTTGAGTATTGTGTTTAGGAAGACACGATAGACTGTTCTATCTATACAGGTGACATCAAGCATAATAAGCTGACAAAAGTGCCAGGGATTCTTATATGCACAGTGTTCCTAGTAATAAAGCATACATAGAGAAATATTATATTTCCCTTTGAGTGGCTAATGTTTCCTTTTCAGGTGAAACTTATTTATTTTCTGTTATTACTGTTTATGCTTTTACGCAGAATTGTTCAGCGTAAGATGTAATTGATTACAACCATGATTTCTATTTTTGTAATAAACAATAGAAAGAATCTTTGCGTCTCTTTCGCCTCAAACATTCTAAGTTATGTATAAATCAGAGCATCATTGATTCTCTTAATATTTATGGAAATACTGGGGAGCTATGATTTCTACCATTCCAAGCAATAGGTAAGAACTGATTGTACTAACTGTTTATCTTCCTGATTTAAGATTTCCTACATGTATACAAAACTGTCTGTCTCTTTATATCCAGACTTGGGAGGATTCAGTAACCTATATAGGACTATACCATCTAAGTACAATCTAGGCTTTACGTATATAATGACACTAATATACATACTGTTTACTAGATTGTTCCTTGAACTCACAATCCTCGGAATTTTTCCTAAAGTCTACCAAGACTTTTTCCTGTAGAGGGCAGGAAGAACTGACATATTTTATGATCAGTTAATTGATGTATAACGGTAACATGAAGTGTCTCTGGTCCAGAAGACCAAATAGGAAATATTTATCTTGAGATAACGTCACTATTGAAAATCCACAGATACATTAATGTTCTGGTAAACTTCCATCAGGACGACATGGCCTGAGCCCAAAATACAGATTTTGAGCGAAGCGAAAAATCTATTTTTGGGTAAGGTAGCCATGTCGTCCTGATGGACCCACCCTCTTTTTGACAAAATGATAATGAATCCCTCCCTATGGTACTGTATCTGCAACACCTACAAAGCTACGAAGAATGGCTTGGTGGCGCCTCGCGGTGGCGATTCGGCGCACTATTTACAGTACAGTAGGAGTGTCGAGAGCATCGCCTTTTTAACGACTCTCCTATATTCTTGCCACTTTTTCCTTCTCGAAGCAAAAACGTTATTGGGGGTGTAGATAGCTATGATATGTGTCAAGAATACGTCCTCTTATATACGCTAAATCCCTTTTTAAATTTTAAGGGATATTCGCTCCAAGAGTTAGAATTCTGGATACCTTCGGTAAATTCTCTGGGATATATCACTGTAGTCAAATATACCTAGGAAGCTACTAATGAAGGAACTTCCATCAGGACGACATGGCTACCTCACCCAAAAATAGATTTTTCGCTTCGCTCAAAATCCGTTATATATATATATATATATATATATATATATATATATATATATATATATATATATATATATATATATATATATATATATATATATATATATATATATATATATATATATATATATATATATATATTGAATAAACCTTATAGCAATAAAGTAGCCCTTTTTTATCACATAATGAAATAGAATTGTTTTTGTGTTTTATAAACATCATTTAAAATGGAGGTTCGGAACTATATTTTGAAACAGAATATATGATATTCTCTTTTTTTCCGAATAATTCTGACCCTTTGTTCTTACACAACATACGAGTTACCAATGCCACCCTGGTTAATTCACCAGCTTCCATAAATATGATAAAGTAGACAAACTGGCAAAGATCAAGTTACAGTATATAATATCAATAAAAAATATTTTAGGGTCTTTGAATATAATAATATAATGTCAATGTGATATATTATTATCTTGATATATATATATATATATATATATATATATATATATATATATATATATATATATATATATATATATATATATATATATATATATATATGTATATAATAATAATAATAATAATAATAATAATAATAATAATAATAATAATAATAATAATAATAATAATAATAATATATTAATATAGAAAACATCTTCATAAAAATATTGCATAAAAATTAATGTTTAATTAACATTCTGATCATGTAAATATAGTAAATTATTGCCACTTCTAATACCTAAACTCTAATATTGTCGATTCCAATTACATTATTTCATATTTCCCTAATATGCTTGCTGTATATTTTCTCAGATAAGACATTTTAATCTTTGGAAATTTCCCCCAATATTGGGCATAGTTCAATATACTTAATCTAAAATCCAGTGTTTCAGAGAATCCTTTTTGGCCGAAGTAGAATAACGTTAAGTGAAGGATTCTCTTAACCAGCCCTACTATTAAATATTTCCAATAAGAATTCAAATTTGGAGATGTAGGTTGATTAAAAAGGTAATTCTACGCTAAAACTGTATTTTGATCTATACAAAAATATTACAAAAAAAGAATATTTCATTATAAACCTGCCTAAGGTAGATTTATCTATAGAGAAATGCCACAGCTGATTAGCCTACACTAAACCAACTCCTCTTTATAATTGATAAGTTCATGTTTAGATTACCTCTGTAATTCTGTATTTGTATACAAACAATACTAATAATGTTATCTCTCCGTCACGAAGTTTATAAATCAAAATAAAGTACAAAATACCTAAAAGCATCATCATTAGAAGATGGAGCTCTCCATACACTCCATGAAGCTCATTGCTTACGCTTTCGCCATACTGGTTCAAGTCCGAATCTGTCAAATCGGCTTAGGCTTCGTCGTCTATGATAGAGAACAAATACTGTTAGATTTTTGGAACTGTTGCGATCAGGTAAATGATAAGAACGTATCTTATTGTTTACAAAACATAAAGGGTTGAGATATGAGAACACTTTTTATTTATTTGTCTTTATGAACAATAAAAATCATGGTAGCAAGAATATTTTCATCAAAGAAATAAGACAATCAAAATCAGAGAAAATCATAAATACTAAGGCCTGAATATCCCATTGATATATATCATATTTCTTCAAGTAGTCAATCAAGTAATTTCTAATTAACAACACAATATAGTTAGATATCAAATAACATTATATATACTGGGTAAGGGTTAATTTAATACAATTCTATAATGTGTGTTTTCAAGTGTATAATTTTCAGTGCAATATATTTCTGATGTTACTAAACATTACCCTTTGAATTAATATTGGGTAAAACCGCAAAATTTACTGGCTATTATACGTAACAAATAATTGAATGCAGTACTACCAAATCTTTATTTGTACCACTAGTAAATGATTGGTGATAGTTGAATTGCTCCACAATAATATATATATATATATATATATATATATATATATATATATATATATATATATATATATATATATATATATATATATATATATATATATATATATATATATATATATATATATATATATATATATATTATTGTTGAATTGCATTGCTCCACAATATATATATATATATATATATATATATATATATATATATATATATATATATATATATATATATATATATATGTATATATATATATATATATATATATATATATATATATATATATATATATATATATATATATATATATATATATATATATATATATATATATAAACTGATACGTGGTGCAAAAGTAAGTTATTAATATCGTGGTAGTTTATAATGCAATTGCACATAATTTTGTCACTCAAGTCAAATAAGGCGTGTCTTCGCCAGGTTCCTTGTTAAAAATACTGAATATATCTCCACAACGCAATCCTCAAATTTCACCAATATAATCGCCTGTGATGAGAATCAAGCCGTACATAGTATATTCAAAAGTCTTTTGTAATTAAGTGGGACATACACACACATACACACACACACACACACACACATATATATATATATATATATATATATATATATATATATATATATATATATATATATATATATATATATATATATATATTTATCAATATATAGTTAGGGCAATTGCTATTTATTAAGGGAGATAAGAGTCCTTTTTTCTACATCAGTCATTTAACTGTGTGGAGAAGGATTTGGACACTTATCCAAAGAAATCAAGACATTTTTTCTTTATTGTAGAAAAATAAATTTAACTGACACTTGCCGAGATGACCTGGAAGCTGCTGATAATATAATTAAACGATTCCATTCATTTGATCGGTACTATCTCCTATGTCTATTTCAAGATATGAATGAGCTCCAATCCACCTCAAATCTAATGAAATCGAAGTATTAGGTAGTGTGCTTACTCAAATAGCAAATTCTCAGATTGATCGAATATATTTTTCTTGACCAGCTTCAAGGCACACCTAATAGAGGATTTATATCTATAATTGGGTTTATGAATAGCTAATACAGTAGGCCTATTTGCTTAGGACATGAATATATTTCGGTTAAATTTGGTGTCAAATTTTTTGGGTGAGTTCTAACTCTTTGCTTTTTAGAATATTGAGATCTGCTCGATATATATTTGTAATACATATTATCTGTATCTTACACATAATCATCATAACTTAGATCTTAAAAAATAAAAGAAATAAAGTATTATTGGAATTATTAGTTTTTGATGCATGAATCCGAGTGTTTCTACTTCTTGTCAAAAGATGGAAGCACACGTCTCTTGTTTTATTCTTGGGAAAAAGTCTATCTAATTGGAAAAGTGTGGTATATTGATATGTGTGGAAGGTAAAAACTATATTCAGCGCCAATTAAGTAGGCTATTTTTGCATATTTTTTAAACAAAAATTACATCATGGAAAGTTCCAGAATTCAAGGATTAAAGAGTTCTACACATTGTTTATTTTCATGGCCAATAGATGGCCTTAGCAGCATAGTTCCAAATTCCTAATCACCCCCATTATTCACTCATTATAGTTTCTATTACTTAATTTCTGATGTTATTTGGGCAGACAATTGCTATAAAAAAGACGCAAGTGAACTTGATGCTCTGTGTAGTCTGGCCACAACTTAATACTTAGGAAATTTAAAATTTCACTATAAATGTAAAAGAAATATTTCCTTAGCAAACAATCGTTAGTTCAATTACATTTGGGGGTCGGGGGTGGGGTCGCCAGATAGTTAACACATGACTAAAATATGTGAGACCAAATCAAATAATCAAAAATTATTTTATCTATATTTCAACTACCTTTTTGTGAATCCTAATGATAATTAATGTGTTTCATGGTATGACATGTATTGTTAGTGAAAACTGTATAGAATAACAATATTGTTACATTCCGAAAGGCATAATAACGCAGACGTCTCAATCTCTCTCCCTTACATCATAACGAGCTTTATTTTACCGCTAATAGATGGCATCAGCGGCACCTTGTCCCAACTAATAGTCTGTTATTTTACAACCACGTGTGTCAAAAAAGTTTGGTAGGAAGGCAGAGGCTAGAGACTGGTTAGTTGGGAAATTGTCCAACGATCGTTTCCTTATTTGGAATGAATATTTTTATTAGAAAATGGTGTAAAATTTTCATATGGTAATGGAAGTAACCTTAGTTTACTTATAATTATGTTTATCATTTCCTTTCTTTATCAGAACACATGGATAGTAAGCCAGGTCCATTTGCAAGTGACCAAGGTAACAAGATAACAATTTGATGTTCTTATAATCAGCGTAATCAGCTTTGACAAATTAAATAAGGCAAAAGAAAATGGTCACATTTCTGTGTCTTTGCCAACGCCTGACTGTATTGCGTCATCCACCTGCGAATTTTTGCTTGTTAATAAGGGTGTTACAGTTAAAAGTTAAAAGATAACTCTTATCATCATATCCTTAGTAAAGCTATGCATTTCAGTAAAGGTGTTTCTTGGTTCAATATACGTTAAAAGAAGGTCTTTGTAAGTAAATGGTATGCCAATTGTGAATATAAATAAAAATTGATTCTGAAAGATCGTTGAGGGAGCAGGAGGAAAAAGGTCAACTATACAAGACAGGGATGCTGATGATCTTTGCAAATGAATCTAAACAGACGAAGTATACCTATAACCAGGATAGTTGATGTCACCGTTTATATAGATGAAGTGTGATGTTCAATTAAGCTGATAAAGATATATGATAATTATTTGTCAACGTCTATTTTTATTAGTATGAATATTGATCCTGATGTTTTAGGGAATTTGGTGCTGAGCATAGATCTGAAGATGGTAGTTTAGAGCGACAGAATTGTAAGCTTACGTGATTATAATGTCTCTGGGATAAATGAGAATGTATAAAAAGTTTTGCTCTAAACAAAAGTTTGTTTCAAAGGAAGGGTTTCTTCTGTATCAATATCAAAGACAATTTAATTCATTGCTAATAGATCACAAGAAAAATTTCCTTATTTTCATATTTGATTCAATGGAAAGATTAACAAATATGGTAGGTAGTTGGATGATAAGAAAAATGAATCGAGATCTTTTAAAGCATTAAAAACGTTTTTAAATAATTGAATGATTAAATTAACTTATAATCGATAGAAATGAGAATGAAGGTTAGGCTGTTCTAAAAAGTCAAATGTTTACCCTAATTTCTATCGGTTATAGATTCGAGTCCTTGGCCTGGTAAAAATGTTTCCCTAAGCGTTTGAGATCATGATGCAGAGCGTATTTGATATTATGGAGTATTTGTAAATATCTTCAATAACTATATATATATATAAATATATATATATATATATATATATATATATATATATATATATATATATATATATATATATATATATATATATATATATATATATATATATATATATATTGTTGAATAGATTTTACTAAAACTGGTTATTTCAATCAATGAAATATCAATCATAGTGTCATTTAATGTCAGATTCTACCTTTGGCAATTTATATCCACTGCAAAGTCATTTATAATAAATGCACCTTTTTCGCAAGGATTCGAACCTATACCCTGAGCCAAAACAATGACTGTATGGACGACTTGACCAATCAAGGTAACGAGAGAAATATAACCTCATTTCAATTCCACTCTGCAAATACCGGTAGAATTCAGGAATCTTTTCTCAGATTTGAAATAAACCCAACAGAACCCCCACTATAAGAACCTTTGCAAAATTTAGCCCCCCTCCCTTCCGACCACCCGAAAAACCCCTACGTCCCTGCACGTATTCCAACCTGCCGCACTTTTCTTGAATAACAGACTTATCTTCTATTCTATATTTTGAATCTGGTCTAGGCAGCAATTCTTTTTCAGCCTCTTCTTCACTGTATACAATGTATATCATTATTTTAGGTTTTAATTTCCAATCCTCCTCTTTTTAGAATTAGCAACTGCTGTTCGAACCCTATTTACTGCTTCTTCTCTCATCTTTTCATCAGCAATATATACATTTTCATTTGAAGCTGACCTCGTATTAAGAACTGGTATAACCAGTAGTGCTTCATCGACTTAATTTCTCTTGTTAGTGATTCTAATCAATGTTTGATTTGATTTAATTACGAGTATTTTTTTAACCTTTTTAGCATATACCATTTTCTTTTGTTTTAGGGTTCATTAGTGTTTGAAGTGTTAACATATTTCAATATTCTTCACTAAGAACAGTAAGAACATTTGTTTATGCCTCAGTAGCCTGGGTAGAATTTTCTGAGCTAACAGTGAGCGTGATAAGGTGGTTTTCCTATTCAGCAATTCTATTTTCAGGTACTCCTTTCATTAAGTCTCATTCGCATCGTTGTCTCTGTACTAGTTGGACGTGTTCCACTACTGCTCCCTTGGTTCCAATACTCAGATAACGCTGAATCGAACTATCTTAAGAACTGGTTTACGAATTCCATGTCAATGAACAACAGGTATGATTTCGGATAAAGAGATAATTGTGGATGAAGCCGTTGTGCGGGAGGATTTAGCTTTGTCGAGTAGTGAGTCTGATCATACGAAGGAGCCTTTTAGGATGTCAAAGAAGAAAAAGAAGAGGAAAAAGAAGGAAAGTTCACAAGGAGTCGAAGAACAAGGACCTTCAACAATTATTTGCACGAAAAGTAATGCTCTTGGTTTGGTTAACAAGAGGAAAAGGGTGAGTGAAAGTGAACTTTTATTGCAAAATAGCGATGTTTCTTTAGATGAGGTTAATGAAGATCCGGCGAGCTTGAATAATGTTACTGGAAGGAAGCGATTGTATTTTCCACGTTCACTTGAGATTAATTATAATAACAAACTGCAGTGGACATTTAAACTATACAAGAATCACCCTGAGTGTGAAGTGTTGTTCAAGGAAGGTAAATATAGAGAATTCGTAACTGTTAAAGATGAGAAGGCTGTGAAGTATTTAACTACTGTTGGGTTTGATGGGATTGTTTTGGAAAAACCTAAGGAGGAAGGAAAATTAACCAAAATTAATATTTTTGGCATACCATTGTGTTTGGATCTTGAACTTATATTACATGATGAGCGAATTGTGTGGGCTAAGCGTAGAGAAGTTAAGCAAGTGGGTGAGGTGTGAACTAAACCTCAGGCGATAGCGCTAATTAGAGGTGAAGTTCCAGATAGAATTTTTGTTTCTTGTATTGGCCATAGAAAGGTATCCGTGTTTAATGAGCCTCCGACCATGTGCTATAAATGTAGTAAGTGGGGGCATTTAGCATATAAGTGTCAAAATGATTTCAGGTGTAGGTACTGCAGCAAGCCCCATGACTCAAAAGAATGTCTGCAGAAAATTAGGGATAAAGTTCAGATTATTCCTAAGTGTTGCAATTGTGGAGAAGAGCATAACGCAATTTCATGGTTATGCAAGAGAAAACCATCATTTGGAGTAGCAAAGGTAGGCTCTTCACCGAAGATACCTGAGAATTGTTTAGACTCAAATAGTCCAGCAGCTCCAGTTGTTAATGTATGGGAACGCAGGAGTAAAGATCATAATGATGCAATAAGCGATCTTTGATCAGAAGTAAATGAACTTAAGAAGATAATTTTAACAATGTAAGGTCAGATAGATAAGATCAGCAAGGTGAAAGGTATATTCTCAGAGATTGACCAGAGTGTGAGAAGTACACCTTCAGTTGAAGTGGCTATCCTGGAGGGTATTTAGCCTTGCATGGTGTATCGGCTCCTCCATGTTGACCAGTTTTTCCGACTTTTTACTATAGCCTATGGGTATCATCAATCACTTTGTTTATAATTCTGTACGTATTGTTTTTGTTATAATTCTTGTTAATCTAGTTTTTAAGTATGATGTCTCTTTTTTATTTCTATTAATTCTTATGCTGTCTGGAGACATTGAGCGAAATCCTGGACAAGTACGTCCTAGATTTCGTCAATGTCGTCTTCTGTATTGCAATATTCGTGGTCTTCATGCAAATATCCAAGACCTTACAGTTGCGTCCAGACAGTATGATATTCTTTTGTGCTCAGAAACTTTGGTTTCTAATATGAGGCACTCATCTGAGCTCCTTATAACTGGTTTCAAGAAACCAATAATGTTGAAACGTGATGCCATCCCTAGGGCCAGGGGAATGGCGGTGTATATTAGGACCGAGTACCCTGCTTCTCATAAGTCCTGCTATCAATGTGGATGTCATGAGATTCAGGTAATAAAAGTTTTTGGCAGGCATAACAACTTTTATTTATGTTCAACCTACCGGAATCCAGACATGGATGATTCTATCTTCGATTGTCTTCTTACCATTATGGCTAAGATACAAGAAGATGATAGAAAGGCTTCTTTTGTCTTTGTTGGTGATTTTAATGCTCACCATAGGGAGTGGTTAAGTTCTACCTCTCCTACCGATCGCCATGGCTTAAGAGCTTTAGACTTTGCCTCTGAATCAGGCTGTGAGCAAATCATAAATGAAGCTACTCACAGGTCTGGTAATTGCTTGGACCTTGTATACACTGACTCCCCTGGCGTTATAACTGGTAAGGTTGGTTCTCCAGTCGGGACATCTGATTATGCCTTGATTTCATTATTAGTGAAGACTGAGCAGCCTGTCCCTGATATATCATATTCTTGTAAAATTTATATGAAATCCCAAGCAGACTGGAATGGGATTTTACATGATCTTTTGTGCTTGAATTGGTCACAATTATATAATAGTGTAGATCCTGTTGTCCCTTTGAATGAGAATCTAGTCAACATAATTGATAGGCGTATCCCTTCTCGTGTGCTAAGGTACCGAGTGAAGGACAAACCGTGGTTCAATCATGATTGTAGACGTGCTTTTTTGGAGAAGCAGGAGGCCTATCAACTTTGGAAGGGTAACAGATCAGATTTGACCTGGAACAACTATACTCAGCTTCGAGCTTTTGCTCAGAGAGTTTATGCCTCAACTGAAAAGGAGTACAATTTAACCATAAAAGAAACACTTTCTGGTACAACTCAGGAACATAAATGGTGGTCTACCCTTAAATCTGCACTATTTGGTGTAGATGCAACAGTTCCTCCTTTACTTAAACCAGATGGCTCAGTCACTCACAGTCCAAAGGAAAAGGCAACCCTTTTGGCTGATGTTTTTGACAGTAAACAGAGTAATGAAAAACTTGAACTTCCTCATTCCTGTTTTCCTGAGGCTAAACTCACTAGTTTAGCTTTTCGATCTCGTGAGATTAAAGCTCTGTTGATGGACCTTGATGCTTATGGAGGTGTAGACCCAAATGGTATTTTTCCTTTGTTTTTTATAAAGACAGCAGATTTCTTAGTTCCAAAGTTATCTGTTATTTTGCGCAAGTTAGCAAGAAGAGGAGCTTTTAGCACTAGTTGGAGAATTGGTAATGTTACTCCTCTATGTAAATGTGATTGTGGTAGCTCAAGTCCCACTGATTACCGCCCAATTTCCATAACTCCCATATTATCTAAAGTTTTTGAACGTCTTCTGGCAAAACGTCTTAATAGGTTTGCTGAAGGTAATCATCTACTCCCTAGTTTGCAATTTGGTTTTCGTAAAGGCCTTGGAGCATGTGATGCCCTTCTTACAATATCCAATGCTGTATAGAAATCCCTTGATTGTGGTCGGGAAGTTCGTATGATTGGCCTTGATTTTAGTGCTGCCTTTGACCGTGTTAATCATGAGGCCCTTGTTTTCAAACTGAAACAGTTGGGAGTGGGTGGGTAGTTTCTTAGCATTATTATTGATTTTTTAAGTTATAGATCTCAAATAGTTGTTGTTGATGGGCACCATAGTGATTATAGGAATGTGATATCTGGTGTTCCACAGGGTAGTGTTCTTGGCCCATTACTTTTCATACTATATACACATGACATGTGGTTTGGCCTAGAAAACAAGCTTGTTGCATATGCAGATGATGCTACTCTCTTTGCATCAATTCCATCCCTTGAATGTAGATCTAGGGTTGGTGAATCCCTTAATAGAGATTTAGCTAGAATTAGTGCATGGTGCAAATTATGGGGTATGAAGTTGAATCCTAACAAAACTCAAAGTATGATTGTAAGTAGGTCAAGGACGGTGGTTCCTCAACATCCGGATCTCAGTATTGATAATGTTTCTTTAAATATGTATGACTCTTTCAAAATTTTAGGTGTGATTCTCGACAGTAAATTTACTTTTGAGAAACATATAAGATCTGTGTCTTCTTCAATTTCACAAAAAATAGGCTTATTGAGAAAGTCTTTCAAGATTTTCGGTGATCAATCTATTCTGAAGAAGTGTTTTAATTCTTTCATTCTACCTTGTTTTGAGTATTGTTCTCCTGTCTGGTCTTCAGCTGCTGATTCTCATCTTAATTTGTTGGACAGAAACTTACGGTCTATTAAATTTCTTATTCCTGATCTAGATATTAATCTCTGGCACCGTCGTTCAATTAGTTCATTATGTATGTTGCATAAGATTTTTCACAACTCCGACCATCCTTTACATTCAGATCTCCCTGGACAATTCTATCCTGTTCGTAATACTAGGCAGGCAGTTAATTCTAATAGCCAGGCCTTCTCCATCACGAGGCTCAATACTACGCAGTACTCGAGAAGTTTTATTCCAGCTGTGACCAAGTTGTGGAATGATTTTCCTAATTGGGTGGTTGAATCAGTAGAACTTCAAAAGTTCAAAGTTGGAGCAAATGCTTTTTTGTTGACCAGGCAGACATAGTCTTTTTATAGTTTATTTATGACATATTTGTTTTTGATGTTGTTGATAGTTTATTATATGACATGTCTGTTTTGACGTTGTTTCTTATTTTAGAATGATTTATTGTTAATGTGTTCTCTTCATTTATTTATTTCCTTATTTCCTTTCCTCACTGAGCTATTTTTCCCTGTTGGAGCCCCTGGGCTTATAGCATCTTGCTTTTCCAACTAGGGTTGTAGCTTGGATAGTAATAATAATAATAATAATAAAGATAATCTCCGCTTGGGTTACAGTGAGGTTGAGGTCCACGCTGCTGATGTAGTTATTGACAGGAAACACATTTCAAAGGATGATTGTCAAGCAGGGAAAGATGATTCATACAGAAATCAGGTTCATAATGTGGCCTTATTGCTGGATGCAGTTTTGAAATATATGGAAGAGCCAAATGATGAGCTTCGGATTAACGTAATTACGAAAGCAAAATCTTTTAGGGAACAAATAAATATAAGTCGTAATGGATGTTTCTAGACTTAAATGTTTATCATGGAATATAAATAGTCTAATTAAAAGGGCAACTGATATTCATGCACACGTTTTGTCTTGCAATCCTGATGTAGTTGCTTTGCAGGAAGTAGGGGCAAATGGTACTGGCTTTCAGTTGTCAGGATATCAAAGATTTGAATTACCTGCAAGCCTAGAGAACAACACCCGAGGGTTAACCACTTTTATTAAGGACAGCATTCCTGCTATTTTATGCGAGGCTGTTATGATTAATGGCACAGAGTTTGTTTCCTTGAAATTGTATGTTAATGATTGTTATATATATATTATTAATGTGTATGTTCATAGTGATATGCTGAATATTGAAAGTTTTCCTGCATGTATTTTTGAAGAAAAGTGATTACTACTGGGTGATTTTAATGCTCAGCATAAAAATTTTGAAAATAATAGGGGTTCAAATAAAAATGAGTTTGTCTTGAACAGTATGGTTAATTCTTTTGATCACATTTGTGTTTTGGGGAATAAAGACCCCACTCATGTGAGAGGTGGGAAAATTGACTATGCCCTGCTATTTAATATGTCCGAGTATAAAGTTTTGGCTTCAGTTGTTGCCAACTTAGTAAGTGATCATTTTGCTTTAGAGGTGAGTCTAGATATACAAAAGACAACTTACAGTCACAAAAGGAAAAGATTAAGTATCAAGAATGATGAGAAGGTTATATTTATGACTAAGGTTGCCGAGTGGTATAAGGACTACAAATATGTGAATGGACATGGAAATGATGAGAATGTGTTTTTGGACGATTTTCTTAAAGTAATAGACTCTATATTGCACGAGAAGGCGAACAAGGAGAACAGTCCCATCATAGATTTTAAAAAAGCAAAGTATTCTGATGACAAAATAATAAAGGGTTGGAATAATCTTTTAAGGAAAGCACAAAGGAAATGGACTATGAATCCTAATGATGTAAATAGTAGAGAGACGATGATACAAATTGCAGAAGGTACTTCTGAAATACGAAAAAAAGTAAGAGGAAAATACTGGGACCGG
>NC_090732.1:23817072-23819572 GCF_036898095.1 Palaemon carinicauda | reverse complement strand
AATGTAGAATATATTTGAAGTAAAGGATATATTTTAATAATCCTTCACGATATTGTATTAATTGTTCGTCACAGTCCTCATAGTGATCGGTTATATATATAATATATATATATATGTATATATATATATATATATATATGTACGTATGTATGTAGAGACATATATATATATATATATATACTGTATATATATGTGCATTTATATATATATGTGTGCATGTATATATATATATATATATATATGTCTATATATATGCATATATATATATATATATATGTATGCATGTATATATATATATATATATGTATGCATGTATATATATATATATATATACATGCATACATATATATATATATATAATGTACACACACACACATATAAATATATATATTATGTATATATACATAAATACATATATATATAATATATATATATGTATATATACATAAATACACACATATATATATATATATATATATACTTTTATTATGTTATTCGTTTTAGGTTAGTAGTAAGTAATTCTCATATTATAGTGACTGCATCTAATATTCCAACAGTAGAGGATGGGTCGAGATAAATTCAAAGTGACCTAGGGGATACATATGTGTCATGGAGTTTGGATATTATACCAAAAGTTATTTGGTTATTTCTTGGCGTAATGGGTTTCCTTGGGATAATCGTCAAAGTATTCTTTTAAAATAAGGTAAATAAGATGGAGAAATTTAATGATATTTTAAGGAAAATCTTTTCCTTTCGAAGAAACAATGAGCTATCTGGTGTCATTGAATAATAGCCGTTACGAGGCAAGTGATGCGGCTAATATCACTACGGTAGAAGATTTTTAATTTGAGTTCACTAGTTTTTTCATACTTTTTTCAGTTACTACGCTTTTTTTTCTTACACATATTACGAGGGTTGTGTAATCATCCATGTCTATTTCGTGTGTCTGATAGCTTATTTAAAAGTTGAAATGTTTTTGAGCCACTTTACACAAAAAATGGTGTAACGAGTTTGAACAAAGCTCGGTAATGATGTTAGGTTTGACTTAAGAATGAATCTGTAACATTTTGGATAAAATACAATAAAGTACGAATACGCAACAGTACTTTAAATATAAGGGCAATGTTTTTGTTATATTTTATTTATTTTTCTTTTTTGAACAAAATTACACAAAATCTACCGAACCAATTTCACCGAAACTTAGTTGATATGACCAACGGACAAATTCATTAGCTTTTAAAGAGAATACATGTACGCAGTGTAGTTGAGAGGAAAATAAAACTTGTTGTGACCAAGGCATGCTCTCTACTGATAGCCCCTCTCGTTTGCTTATTTTGTTTTCTCTGGTTAACAAGAAATTATTGCTACTCCTTCTCCTTCGTCCATTTCTCTCCATTTCATCTTAGCCAACAAAGGTAAGATGAAGAAGATGGCGGAAAAGCCCAAAGCCCAATCCAGAAGAGTAAATAGAATTCATGAATTTATTCAAAGTCATAAATCTTTAGGTCGACTGCGGTTCTCCGGCCGTTCTTAGGCCCATCATGAAAGTATCCACTAGAACAGATTTATAGCTTATATTTGATTCAGTGTTTGGAAAATGCTGACTTTTTCATTCCAATTCCATTCGAGATATAGAAAATACACTTTTTTTTTTTTTTTTTTTTTTTTTTTTTTTTTTTTTTTTTTTTTTTTTTTTTTTTTTTTTTGAAAATATACAGGGAAATAAAGAATTTCAATCATATCGTAAGAACAGTAATATCTACTACTACTACTACTACTACTACTACTACTACTACTACTACTAGTAGTAGTACTACTTTATCTTAAGAACAATATCTACGATTACTACTACTCTATCACAGAAATATCATCATCATCTACTACTACTACTTTTACTACTACTACTACTACTGCTGCTGCTGCTACTCTAAAGTAAGAGAAATATATACTACTACTACTACTAGTACTACTACTACTACTGCTACTACTACTACTACTACACTATCGTAAGAACAACATCTATTACTCTACGGTAGCAACAACAACAACACCGACTACTACCCTATGGTAACAAAAACAACAACACCTACTACTACTACTATATCGTAAAACCAACAACAAGAACTACTACTCCTACTATTACTACTACTACTACAGTTGGTTACATTTTACACTCGGCTCTGAAGCAACGACCTACTAAATTCCACTTCTGATTTTTTCTTGGTGCCGATCAAAGTTAAAAATTTCCAGGCAATAATATTGACGTTACTTAAAATCAGAACATCATTCAGGAAGTTTGCAACTCCCGAGACAAGAAACCTTCATCAGAAAATCAAATATGATTTAGTAATTGAAATATCATCGCAAAAAACCATAAGAACAGCAAAGGTCCTAAAGTGATTTTAAAATTCAGGCTTATTTGGCTTCAGATAAAGTCTCCATGTAACCTATTTCCTCCTCATCTATATCCTTGTTTTGAATGAGCATGCTCTCTTCAATA
>NC_090732.1:23799572-23809572 GCF_036898095.1 Palaemon carinicauda | reverse complement strand
TAGTAGCGGAGGGCATTCATCCAAAGTTCGCTGGTAAATGTAAATATGCGACATTATTCGTTCCGTTCACTTCTTCTGGTGGCCATACCATCCAAGTAGGATTGTATAACATGTATGAGTCAAAACACTTTTCTAACCAATGATGATCAAGCTTTTAGTCTAAATAAAGGTCCATTGCATTAGAGATAAGACTTCATCTGGGCTTGTGACTAGCGATACGGAAGGAAAATGATACAGTAGCTTTGGCTAACAAGATTATATTTATGGATGAGAAGATATATGTTGAATGGCAATTGTCTTCATAATCTCAAAAGCATAATTGCAACATTTTTTATGTACATCGTACGCTTTAGAGAGAGAGAGAGAGAGAGAGAGAGAGAGAGAGAGAGAGAGAGAGAGAGAGAGAGAGAGAGAGAGAGAGAGAGAGCATGTATTAGGCCGAAAGAAAAACGACGTAGTATATTGCATACCAATGTTTCCTAAAAAGAAGGCCCTAAAAGTCTTGAATCCGTTAATACAGCATGCATATAAACACACAAACACACACACACACATATATATATATATATATAAATATATATATATATATATATATATATATATATATATATATATATAGACACACACAAACGTATATATATATATATATATATATATATATATATATATATATATATATATATATATATATATATATATATATATATATATATATATACATACATACATACATATATATATATATATATATATATATATAAGTGTGCTACTTTTTATATATATATATATATATATATATATATATATATATATATATATATATATATATATATATATATATATATATATATATATATATATATATATATATATATATATATATATATATAAGTGTGCTACTTTTATAAGCACACATTGAGTATGTGTTGTTTAAGATGGGTAAAGCTGGATAACGAAGTACATTTTATTAGCTTTAAAAAGTATTTATTGTCTAAAAACAACAGAGTTAAACATCTCCATCATAGGAGGGAGCTGGTTTGGTCAGATGATCAATTCTGGTGAAGTATAGATATGAACTGATTAAATTATCGATATCACAGATATCGTATGCTTAGTTGATGTAGCAATTTTATTACAATCTCGGAAGACACCTGCATCCGGTGACGTCACAAACTTCCACACACTGATGCATTGGTGTTGACGTTTAAGAAAAATGTTACATTGTTGAGGCTGCATTGTGCATCCTGTTGATGATTTGAGTGACTACAGCAAATCCCACGGCTAGCATCTTCATCCAAAATGATATATTACGTCATGTGTTTTAAACATGTAATAATAATTATTTCACTTATTACATAAGCTCGGCCAGCTATCTCAATTTTTTCAAAAAAATTTAACAACAAGCCAAAACATGCTTACTAGGCGTGACTGGACATATGTATTATTCTTTGTTTAACTTTAGCCATAAGCAAACGAGGACGAATGTCCAAATAGGCACATCAAAAAATAATAATAACGCATATGAAAAGATATTACCAAAGCAAAGAAAAAAAAATGCATGATAAATAAAGATCATATATATGGTACACTGCTAGCAAATGATTATATGGTACCAATAAAAACTACTGACATACATATGATTCGGTAACTTGTTAAAGAATAATTGTTACCTTTGTCAGAAACATAGATTAACATAATACGGTAACTAATAAAAATATTTGTTACTTTTGTAAAAATTGAATTTTTTAGTGCATAAACACGAATTCCTGGCACGTACACATACCACGGTTTCGTACATAAATATATATATATATATATATATATATATATATATATATATATATATATATATATATATATATATATATATATATATAGGGCTGATATATTTCATTAGATGCCCATAGATTCTGTTAATTTAATTTTTTTTCTCTTTTCTTTTTAACATTCCGCCTTATATATTTTATTAGATGCCGAGAGAAAAAATGATTTATATTTTTTTAAATGTTTTTTTTTTAAATGTATGTTTAACAATGCAATCTAGATAATTTCTTCAATTACATATTACTAGCGTACTAACAGCTTTTCATACAAACTCACTTTCCAGAGCAATTTACTCCTTTAGCGAAAGAGGTGGCCACTTCAAACGGCTTTAAACTGAATTAAATAAGGAGTTTTGTCTGGACATGGCGAAACGTTCTGTTGTAGCTTCCTGCTGTGCCGTAACCTACGCCAAACAAGGATGTTCACGGCGATAAATATCAACACCGTGATAACCAGTTCTGCTAGTAGTATGGCGTGAAGAATTTAATTCTGTTGAACGGGAGAGGTAGTGCTGGCATTGTAGAGGTCCACGTGAAGTTCGCGAAGTAGGCTCGTTCTCTGATGAGTGTCCGTAGACCAGTCACCATGGAATTAGGGGAAGTCCCGATACAACCATCTGCTGCAACGAAGATGTGGGCGAAGGACGTGGATCCGTCAGGACATGATGCATTGAAGCCGTCCTTGTCGTATCGTATCCACGAGCCATTGTTCAGTCTGCAATTGAACTCATTATTGTCAAAGGGATAAAGCTTATCCAGACAATTTTCACGTGTATGGGAGAGAGCACCGTCTAGCACTATACCTAACTCACATGAATCCATTAAGTTTTTATGGAATTCAAATGAGTCAGCTGTACATATTTTTCTATCTATTGCGTCTGAACAGTGAGTTAATTGATTTAAGTCTTTAATGACCGTATATGTTTCCTTGTCTGGGGAAATCAATACGTGTCCTGTCAAACTGGATATTACTGGATTTGAGTGATTCGTCATAAAAATCAGAAATGGTGATATCCTCTAAGATTGCCAGGCATCAGAAGAATCAAAGGGAATTGTAATCCTAATCTTTTTATTATCAACGCTTACTGTAATTAGGCTGTAATAAAATTCTAACCTACGTTCGCCTAACAAAGGAACATAGCCTAGTTTATCCCTTCCGTTCTCCAGAATTAACTTTAAGTAATTTATAGGCAACAAATGGGGCAACAGTACACCTTTAGTTGCTACTGTGATAGTTTCTACATAATCCTTGGATTTCTCAATGAAATGTGCAATTCTGTTATTTATGTGATCTATCTTTGAATCATAATACGTTAACGTTGCCAACAAATCCTGTACTTCCATAATCTGAATGATATTATTTGAATGTTCATTTACTAAATCCATAATTTTATTGATTGAAGCTAACTGATTCCTTAGTTCTGACATAATCAATTCATCTTCATGAGTCAAGAACTCAATTTTCTTATTTTGATTACTAATTTTAAGACGATTGGAAATTCCTAAACCTAAACTTGTAACAGGCCCAAAGATGTTTAATGCAGCACAAATAAACAGATTTTGTCTTTCTTTATGTTCGTGTCCTACAGTCCACATCAAAAGGTCATAAGCCAAAGATCCTGTCTCGTAAGTCTTATTTTTCAAGTCATCAGATAGCATCTCTGCAACTTTTAATGTTGATCCAAGCAAACTCTCTGTAGTCAAATGAAAATGTTTTCTATGCAACTCATCCAATGAGGCAGAAAACCTTGAAATGGCGGTTCTTAAGCTAGTGACATCATTCTCTTGAAGAAAAATTGCTTGCATATTCATTTCTACAACTACGTTGCTTGATGTAATAAAAACGTCTTCTTGTCTTTCAACTATAGTGCCATATTTAAAATCTATACTTTTAGTTTTAGAGCTCATCCCATACAAGAAAAATGTCCGAGCGAACAATATCACTCCCAACAACAAAAAATTCATCTTGGAAACCTGTAATGAGAAAAATATATGTAATTACTCCTGTATTAAGAAGAAAACTTTTAATCACATAAAATAAGAAATTTTCCCCTCACTTCTTTCCCTCTCTTTTCTTTTTAATTTCTTATGTGAGCCAATGGTACTATTCTCTCATCCGTGGGTTGGGATACGTTTTGAACTCTAAACCTATTGGCCGTTAATGTTTTCAAAATGTTAAATGGGCCTTCAAACTTAGGTGTTAGTTTATAATTGAGTCCTTTGCGTACATTGATTTGAATATACCCATTATCACCCACGGTATATGTTTTAGTTAGTTTCGCTGTTTTATAATGATTCCTTTTCATTATGATTTGTTATTCTTCTAAATTCTTTCGAAGGATATCATATCGACTTATACTTGCATTTATACATTCTTTTAAAGGATTTGATAGATTAGTTGTAGGCGTTAATACATGGAAAGGCGTTCTAACTGGGGTACCATACAATGCTTCATGCGGTGACATTTTAATTGATATATGATATGAATGATTCAGAGTACTCAGTGCCGCCGGTATTGCAATATCCCAGTTGGGGTCTGATCCCCCTAGTGTTACTCTTAATATATTTAATATCTTCCTATTTGCTCTTTCCACTAGCCCACTTGATTCTGGGTGATATATCATGGTATTTATTTTCTTTATGCTGAGGAATTCACACAATGAGGTAAGAAAGTGATTATTAAATTCACCACCCGAGTCTGAGATTATCATGTGTGGAATTCCATGTTTACAAATGTAACACTCGTAAAACTTCCTAGCGCATTCAATCGCAGTTTCAGTTTTAAGCGCCATTAGTTCTGTATATCGAGTTAAAGCATCTATAATTACTAAGAGGTGCTTATTTCCTCTGTCTGACTCGTAAAATCCTGTTAACAAATCTAAATGTATTCTTTCAAAGGGTTGATTGGGCACAGGATAAGCCCCTAGGCTGACAGGTGTTTTCGTATGCCCTTTGTTTTCCTGACACGTGCGACAATTAGCTATGTGTCTTTTTTTTTATCTGTAAGCATCGTATGCTAATAAAACAATGATTTGGCTTTCTGTGACATTAATGAGAACCCCGGGTGTCCATGTAATGGATTTGAATGCAACCAATGCACGACAGTGGAAATAAGTGAGATTGGTACTACTACCTGGTCGTTAGTTACATGTGGTGTATTGCGGGTTTTCCTTGTCACAGTCCTACACAGAATATTATCTTTGATTATATAATTCTGCTGCTTATACTTTATATATTCCTTTTCCTTATGATTGCCTTTCAAAGCATTTATAATTTCTATTTTCTGATCTTTTCTTTGCTCAGTCTGTAAAAATTCAGCGCTCCACCCTAAATCTTCTTGTTCAGATATCATTTTAACAATAGGCATGGATGTTGATATATCTATTAATTCAGCAAAAGGCTCCGTACAAGATGACACGGGGTTGCGTGATAATGCATCCGCAATGATATTTGCTTTCCCAGGTAAATACCCGATTCTTGGGCCAAAATCTTGAATGATCAAATGCCACCGAGTTCGTTTGGGGCTGTGGTTGAAGCCTTTAAAGAACTCTGTTAGTGGTTTATGGTCAGTAAGAACCTTAACGGGATAACCGTAAATTATGAACTTAAAATGCACTAGTGAATTAACAATAGCTAACCCTTCCTTGTGTATCATTGCATACTTACTTTCGGAAGTTCTCAATTTTCGAGAATAGAAAGCTATCTGGAAAAATTGTTTATCATATTGCTGAAGCAATACCCCTCCTACTCCTAAGTCTGAGGCGTCTGTTGCAATGAAGCATTCCTTACCGAAGTCAGGAAATTTTAAGATAGGAGAACTACACAGTTCATCTTTCAAGGTATTAAATGCTTGTTGATGTTGCTCAGACCATATGAAATCTACGCCCTTCTTCGTAAGATCAGTTAAAGGAGCGGCTATTATTGAATAGTTGCGTATAAAACGCCTGTAATGTCCACTACAACCCAGAAATTGCTGTATTCCCTTGACATTAGTAGGTATGGGAAAATTACGTATAACCGACACCTTATCATGGACTACTTTAAGACCTTGGCTTGACACCATGAAACCCAAATATATTAATTCTGTTTTGAAAAACTCACACTTACTAATCTTTACCCTTAAGTTATGTTGTCTTAATTTCTGTAGTACTAGTTCAAACTTACGTAGATGTTCTTCTAAGGTGTTGGAAAAGATTACAAGATCATCCATATAGGCATGCAATATATCCCCTAACAAGCCTCCAAACACTATGTTAATCATTCTTGTAAATGTTATAGGAGCACAACGTAAACCAAAAGGCATCCGTAAAAATTCATAATGTCCCCTGGCTGTGCTGAAGGCTGTGTATGGGATACTATCTTCTTCTAATGATATCTGGTGAAAGCCTTTAAGTAAATCCAACCTGGTAAAATATTTATTCTGACCTAACAAAGACAAAATATCGTCAGTACATGGCACTGGGAATCGATCAGGGATAGTCTCCTCGTTTAGACGACGAAAGTCGACGCAGATACGCCATGTTCGATCTTTTTTCGGTACAACTATTAAAGGAAAATTATAAGGGCTGTTTGATTTCCTAATGACTCTTTCTTCTAGCATTTTACCTACTTCATCATTTATTTCATTCTGGAATTTCATAGGGAGTCTGTACGAGGGTACATAGATAATTTTCTGCTTGTCCTTTAACCTTATTTGATGCTCGATCACATCTGTTTTTCCTAAGGATCCATCCGTAGTGGAAAAAAAACATCATGATATTTAGTTAAAAGTCCAAAAATTTTCTGCTGAATTTCTTCTTCTTGAATGTCTTTATTGATTTTATTTTTAATAGACCGCAAAGGGGATTCATCCGCAACTGATTAAGAGTGATTGATCTCAGCAACGGTAAGAATACGATGTTTATAAACTTCTACATCCAAGATATGTTGATTTTTGTGAATTACTACAGTGTTATTTAAATGATTACAGACTTCAATATTACATTGTTGATGTGAGCCTACTGTATAAATAGCTTGTGTGACAGACAATCTGTTAGTTTTCAAAGTGTAGGAAAGGATTAATATTTCAGATCCCGGTAATGTTTTCTTTATTTGCACTATTAAATTCGAAGGTACATTTGGTTCGATAGATTGCATGCAAGATTATATTACGGGTGAACGAGAATTCTGCTGGGTTGCGTATATTATTTCTTTATTTGTGAGACAAGTTATTGGTTCTTCAACGTACGTTACGGTTACATTTGTCGTCTCCTTTTTATCCAAAACTGATTTTAAGGTATTAGAAGACTTATAGAATTTCCCTTTGATATACACGCCATGCTTGGCAGGGGCTAAGATAATGTTTTGATTTCCCATAGATGGGTATCCTATAATTACAGCTGGATACATATTAATGTTTTTTACAACAACAAATGTATCGGCAAACGTGCGTTTACCGACTTTGAACTGAACATGAGTTATGCCTATGACATTTAATTCATTATTTCCTATACCCGAGAGTCTAATTCCGGATTTTTCAATCGGAAAGTTCGAAAACAACAAATGATGTGTCTTCAAATCCATGATATTACGTGGACTACCAGAGTAAAAAAATAACGTAAAGGATTTGTGTTCCAAATTTACAGCATATAAGGTTGGTCGTAACTCATTTTGGCTTATTATTGTATGAATTTATTGCAAATCTACGGGAGCATGCACTGTTTTACTTAATTCGGCCGTGTGTTTCATAGGAAAATCTATTGCCTCACAATTATCTGATAAAACATTAAATTGATTATTCAATACTATTGATGTTGACATGAATGACGTTGACCCAACATCACTCTCTTCTCCTCTGGAGTTAACTATGTGGTATTTGCTTTGCTCTGCACATTCTGAAAATTAGTCTGACCTTGCGAGGTTTGGTTTGACGACCCAGGCTCAGCGATATTCGAAGAAGTGTCTGTTTGCTTTGGACTCTGAACTACATTGACATTTGGTTTTTTCTTCTTATTGTTAAAATGAGGATTTTTCTTTTTATTTCCATATGGAACTGACTGTGGAATTGACTGTGTATTTCTGGGATTCTGTTGTGTCTTACGCGAGTAACATTGACTGTATGAATGAGTTGCACTGTTGTGAATCGAGCAGAATTTCGTTCTGCAGTCCGCGCTTAAGTGACCTTGACGTTTGCAATTATAACACGTCATTCCCGCTACTTGACTACTAACTACGTTCACTATTTGTGGCTTTGTTTCATTCTTTGCAAAAACTTGAGTTAACACGGGATCGAGATCTGGACACTTGGGCATGTGTTTCATTATCTGTTTATATACATCCAATTCCGTACTTGCAGGCGTTAACTTCTTATCAAAACACCGCACAAAAGCTTCAGGCAACATAAGTGTCATGCAAGTTAAATACATTAATCGTAAAAAATCTTTCACGGAGATGTTATCCCTAGTAACCCAAGTGGAATTCCCTAAAATGTCCTGATATTCATTAAGCCTATCAGCTATGAGAGCTGCTCTCTCAATAACATTAAGCCAATTCATAGTGGCTTGATTAAGTGTATTTCGTAACGTTAATACTACATCCAAGGGTTCCTCACCCCCATAGACCGCGCGTAACCTAACTTTGAAATCATCCCAGGTAACTGCTTCTTGAAAAGAAACACCTCGTAAATACGCACTCGCATCCCCCTTAGAAAAATCTATAAAACTTTTAGCTTCTTGTAATTGTACAAAAGGGTCTACGATTTGTTTGGCATTTAAATGGGCATTGACGGATGAAATCCATGACTCCACATTTTGAGGCAAGAACCCATTGACCCGACCCTGAAAAGGAAGGATTGCTGATCTGGCATTTACAAGCGTCACAATTGGAGGAGGATTAGTGTGGCCTACGCCACTAGGTCCAGGGGTAGGGCTCACAGGGGGAGTCATGACTGCTGTATTTCTTTTCCTATCTCTTCGACCCCCTGCAATTCTATCAAAATATCTATATGAGTACAGACGTCCACTGCGTAAACTCATATGTATAATAAAATTCCCCAAACAATGTTACTAATCCCAAGACATTTCCCGAGAATTTCTGAAAGGAAAAGGAATTAGCATAAAGAGAGAAAAAAATTCCAGATGAGAATTCGGAGTTGAACACAGTTTCCTTTAATGAACGGAAATAAAAGATTAGCAATTCACTCACCCCAGTAATAATCGACTAACGACTCGTGATAACTACACTTCACTGCCCAAACTGGAATGAATTCAAAAATTTGTACTTAGTTTATATATGGTTCTGTGTGATGTCGACACATCCTCTCTCTCTCTCTCTTGATGTTTTGTTAGCGATGTATTGTTCGAGTTTCTTGTTGAATGTAGTGCTTCCTGGATATGTTTTGCAAACGTTGAACGTCAGTCCTTGGGTTTCCTAGGATGTTGATTGAAGATCCAGTTCATCGGTTTGTATTCATAACATTCATTAAATGTTAAATATTTCGATGGACTTTATTACTTAGTCAAAATTGTAGATACATGTAGATAACGTTGAGTTCTTGAAGATCTTTCTCTGGTTTTACAGCTTTTATTTTGAAGTCTTGATGATCTTTCTCTTATTCTTAGAGTTTAATATTATAGTTACTTGAAGATCTTTCTCTGATTCGTGGAGTTTAACCGCTGCCACCATTTATTGGTGTGTTACCGCTGTCACCATTTATAAGTGTGCTACTTTTATAAGCACACATTGAGTATGTGTTGTTTAAGATGGGTAAAGCTGGATAACGAAGTACATCTTATCAGCTTTAAAAAGTATTTATTTTTTAAAAACAACAGAGTTAAACATCTCCATCATTGGAGGGAGCTGGTTTGGTCAGATGACCAATTCTGGTGAAGTATAGATATGAACTGATTGAATTATCGATATCACAGATATCGTATGCTTAGTTGATGTAGCAATTTTATCACAATCTCGGAAGACACCTAAATCCGGTGGCGTCACAAACTTTCACACACTGATGCATTGGTGTTGACGTTTAAGAAAAATGTTACATTGTTGAGGCTGCATTGTGCATCCTGTTTATGATTTGAGTGACTACAGCAAATCCCACGGCTAGCATCTGCATCCAAAATGACATATTACGTCATGTGTTTTAAACATGTAATAATAATTATTTCACTTATTACATATATATATATATATAT
>NC_090732.1:23779572-23792072 GCF_036898095.1 Palaemon carinicauda | reverse complement strand
TACATTTGTTTTAAGATTGTATGCACTTGAAGAAGAATATTTTGCTACACTTTATTTATCTATAATGATAATGAGATTTCTGTTTCCCACTAACTACAATCCTCCTCTTTTTTTTCACTGATCTTATTATTCATATAAACTCTGTTTTCTTATTACCTTTTAATAACTGTTCCTTATAAGATTACTTTATCATAATTTGCCTATAGGGCATATATTAATTATTATTATTTAACGATACTTCCTGAAGAAGATTAATCCCTTCGATACTCCATTCACAACACTACCATTTATCGTTTTTATTTGCGGGAATCTTTTTCCACTTAACATTTCCAATCCTTTTATGAATAAAAACTTCATATACCTCATGTAGATATTAATAATATTATAAGAAATATAATAATCAACTCAACTTGCCTTTAATCTATCTTTCTACAACTTTCTATTTCGTAGAATATCAATATCTTACTGTTTCTCTAATGTGTTTTTTTTTCTTTTTAAATAATACCTTTATCACTGACCTATTGAAAAAGAAAATATTACACCAGATACAAGGAAAGGTAAAGAAAATGAAGGTAAGACACCAATAGCATTACCTCTGTCTGTAGATACTGAAAGTCTCGCACAGATTATTTCTCGTTCCAGCAACATTAGACGGCATAATTACAAATGCCGAATAAAGAAGAACTTTAAAAGACCAACCAGTGTTTCGTGAAGCGATCAGATTGATTATGCAAATTGTTGCCAACAAAGTGCTTTAATGGGTATTGAACAGCATTATTCAATTGAACAATCTACAAGTCAAAGTTCTGCAAGCATTCAGAATCACCGATATTGATTATATAACTTCATCTGGAATCAGAATAAAATTAATAATTTAATCAAAGCTTACGTCACCTGCTTAAAGCAGGATGTTATTTTCAAGGGTATCAATGTTTTATTTAATGATTAAAGTATCAAATAGGTTATAGATATATTTCTTCTTTAAGCCTTTTGAAATTCATGAGGAAAACAGCTCTTGGTTTAATAAATATTCGCAATAGATACTATTTAAAGAGGTATTTAAAGTAAGCAATTGAAGGATAAAATAGTGCCATTTTTGGAAGTTTACTCGAAATATTGCAAGAAACTTTTAAATCTTGTCCTTTTTATATGATTGTTGATATATTAGGGTGATTCATACCTAATATTCTTGCGAATTAATTAGTACCAACTTCCTTTTTACTTACGAGTAATAAGAGGAAAAATACTGGCATGTAATTGTCCAAATTAAATATCTTAATATGAACTGGAATATTGAAAATATTACAGCAGCTTTTCGTATCTCCTTTTTTTAACGATAATCTATACAAAGCTTACGAGAAAGGCACTTAAGCTTAATAACTACCAATTTTAAGACATCCCTTTGAGAATAGAATCTGATAAAAGATAGGGGTATTTAAATATTTTACCTAGAACGCATAATCATGCGGTTCTTTTATGAACATACTGTTTTGATCATATTAGTTTGATGTATAGTTAACATGAATAAGAAAATAAGTAGCAATTGAAAAAAAAAATATATGTAAATATTTTGCGTAATTATATAAGCAAGCGATTCATAAACAGGTGATTTTAAGCGAGTTAATTAAAGATCATTTTTACTTATTCATTATAAATATGAAACCTGTATATAGCTAGCCTGGATTGCTTTAGTTGCTCAGTCAATGGTAAATCGAGTCTCTATGAAATTCCTTAACTTCTCTTGACATACCATAACAAAATAGTTTCGAAAATTGCAACGAATCAAAATAAGTCTCCTAAGAATTGAACGAAAATATTTTAGGATTTGCACACTGATGAAAACAATTGAAAATCTCCGTAGAAATTCTAAAACTAAGACGGAGATGAGATGACAGTTTAGAAATAAAGAATAAAACTCAAATATTGTTAATATTATCAGCATTAAAAATAATTGTAAACATATGAATAAGCAACCACGTAAGAGAAAGAAACTAATGAGATTTAGAGAGTACGGGATACGAGATATTATTATAGCAACTAGCTTTTCTGTTTATTGAGAACAAATGTTGAGTTATATATATATATATATATATATATATATATATATATATATATATATATATATATATATATATATATAATATATATATATATATATATATATATATATATATATATATATATATATATATATATATATATATATATATATATATATATATATATATATATACATACATATATATATATATATATATATATATATATATATATATATATATATATATATATATATATATATATATATATATATATATATATATGTATGTATATATATATATATATATATATATATATATATATATATATATATATATATATATATATATATATATATATATATGTATGTATATATATATATATATATATATATATATATATATATATATATATATATATATATATATATAAACATGTATACATATATATATATATATATATATATATATATATATATATATATATATATATATATATATATATATATATATATATATATATATATATATATATATATACATATATATATATATATATTTGGCCTCAGGCCATGTCGTCCTGATGGAAGTTCCTTCATTAGTAGCTTCCTAGGTATATTTGACTACAGTGATATATCCCAGAGAATTTACCGAAGTTATCCAGAATTCTAACTCCTGGAGCGAATATCCCTTAAAATCTAAAAAGGGATATCGCGTATATAAGAGGACGTATTCTTGACACGTCTAATAGCTATCTACACCCCCAATAACGTTTTCGCTTCGAGAGGGAAAAAGTGGTAAGAATATAGGAGAGTCATTAAAGAGGCGATGCTTTCGACACTCCTACTGTACTGTAAATAGTGCGCCGAATCGCCATCGCGAGGTGCCACCAAGCCATTCTTTCGTTTGTAGCTTTGCTGACCTGTGTTATCCCGTGTTATCTCTTGCTATTTTGGAAGTTTTTCGTTACTAGGATGCCTTCACCAGCCTCATCAGCTTCTGGAAAGTTAAGTAATATCTTTGGATTGTGTAAATGTAAGCTCTTGCCAGTTTTACTCTTCGATTGAGATCGTAATTAACGTAACAAGAGCTGTTGCCAGCCAGATGGCGTCATGGATGCACTCGTTCTTCTTGTTCATTTAGTTAGCAAGAACGATTTCCCGGCATTATTTCGCTTTAATAACTTTAGCTATTTAGATAATTAGCTAGGGAATTTTATATTATGTCATTGTTGTCGTGGATTTGGCTATTTATGATCAAGCCTCACGAGTGCTAGGCTTCCTAGCCTAGGCACCTACACACTTCATGCATGATATAACCTTCCTGGTAAAGTTTTATTGAAGCTCAAGCAATATTTTATACAATTAAGATATTACTGCACAACATTTTCCTCTTCCAAGATAGTAACCAAGAGAGTTTCGGTGAACGATTCTCTATGCTTCTAGACTTAATAGCCTAGGGGCTTTAGTATACTTTCTTACATGTCCCTCATTGCTCTAGTATTGTCTTTTAAGGGGAGACTGACACCTTCTATACCTTTTAAGCCGATACTATCTCTAACGAGATCTAAGAACAATTCCCCTTCCCTCTGATCAACTTAGGCTACCCTCAGTTAACTTTGCTGCGAACTGTGTTCTGGCAAAATTTACTGGGGTGTTTCGTCTCTTTCTCTTAACCACTGACACGGTTTTGAGCTGAGAATGGAAAATCAGAGTGAAGTCTGTGTTAGGCATCCTACTGTCTTGGTGAAATAGCTTGCCAAGTCAGGTTAGGTTGCCGTTCAGGAGGCTAGTCCTCCCTAGGCCATACTGGAGGTTCTTGTCTATCAATTTCCTCCTTCCTCGGTCTGGCAGACAGTCCTGTACTAGTAGATCTTAGTATGAGGAAATGATTTCTTTCTTACTTAAGATCTCTGGTACGAGATTCTGTTCTCTAGTGAGATTGTGTCCTATGGCCGCTTTCTCACTTAACTAACCTAACCCGGGGAAATGATTTCTCCTACTTGAGGTTACTTTATGAGATCAGAATCCTTCAAGTTAGGTAATGTTCTAGGGTTTTACCTTACTTATAGGACTTTTACCCCTTCCCCACTGTCCTTTTTGTGTTGGATGAACCATCACCCTTCTGGCCATTGTTCTAAATTTAACCCTAAGGGTAATCTATACAATTGGCCTGAGGTTCCCTCTCTGCTGTCGGCTGGGCCGGCTGCCGGCAGGTACCCTCATATCATTGAGTCTACTCTCCAGTCCTCCCTTGGACTGCCTTCCATACCCCATAAAAATGGGATATGGTTGAGTGGAAGCCCGAATATAATTCCCCTTTCCACTTGCACCCTCTTTCGGGATGTAGGCCAGCAAGGCTGAGCCTTTGCCATCCCCCATCCCCTCTTTTTCTCTGCCTTTCCATATACTGGGCCGGCCGCCGGCAGCTAGTAGCTGTTGTCGGCCATGTTGGGTGTCTGTCGGCCGGCAGTTACTCTGCCGCCACTTGCCGTGGGTGTCGCTGATCGACAACCCAACGACAATGAACATACTATGACCGGCTCCTGGCAACGGAGTTGCTGGCCGGCAGCCGGCCACCCAAAATTTATATAATTGACGCCGGTTGACGACGGGTCCTACTTGATAGAGGGATGCTTCAGCTGCCGGCGGGCAGAGCGGCAACTGCCGACCTGCCACCCACTACTTTGAAGACAGTATCTGTTTCAAATAGCCCAGATTAGGCCCGGCATATGGCGGCTAGGCCGGCATATGGCGGAAGGCCCGGCATACGCCGGAGGGTCTGGCAGATGCCGGAAAACTCGGCAATACTGGCGACATGCCGCCGCCAGTCATTGCTATAGCTCAAAAGTTTTCCAACCTACAAGTGGTTCATGGACAGCCAATTGTAAGACCACTACTTTTAGGGAGTGATTCTTCCTACCAATTAATGGTTATCATCCATTAATTTAATCCTCTATATTGAACATGGAAGATTGTGTTAAGAAGACACCTTATATCCAAGGATATTATCTTCCCCTTCTATTCATTAAGAATCTTTAGTTCAATATTGGAGGAAGTCATAGCAATGGGCTGGACTGGAAGCACATGTAGGTATCTTTTCTACTCTCTAGCTTACTCTGTCCAAGCTAATATCAATTAAATATTAATTAAATATTAATTAAATATTAATTAAAATATGTATGCTGAAATCTGAGAATTTCACCGAATAATTATAGCTTTTCTTTCTTTACAGGAAGAGCATCCCGTGTGCGGGAACAACTTTTGCAGGGTCCTTAGTAAGAGTTTCTACGGACATGGCATGTGCAGGGCCCATGCTCGCTGCGCAGTCACCAAAGGGGATCTCATGTACTGGGCCCCTCAGGTATGTACCGTTTGTGGCAAACTCATTAAAGAGGCTTTTGATGATGAAAAGTCTATTGAGTCTAGGGATGCAACAAGGGACACGCTGCAAAAATGGGTCAGGGGCTTTCAGAAGAACACCTTTGGCCCATACCTTCCTAATGAGAGGATGAGGGATTGTCTCTTCCCTAATACATCTGCGGATGCAATTGTTCCCTAGGCTCAACCTGAGATCCCCTTAGTTCACATTCCGGTAGAACCTGACGTTTCGGATGCCTTTCAGAGCATCCAATTAGGGGACAACATGTCTGTTGTCTCGAAGGAAACTGAGAACAATATCCTAGTGGATGAACTGGAGCAGGAGGATGAGATACCTCCTGAGACTGGAGTCGAGATAACCGCACCCCAGCTGGATTCCATTACAAGTACGCTACACTCGCTACTGTCCATGGTGCAGGACATTCAGAAGAAATCGTCCGAGAAAGAAGCATCTTTCCGGACGGAGATTCATCAGCTAGTTGCGTCATGTTTAGCCCCGAAGAAGTTAAACGTTAAAGGACCTCCCCACCTTCTCTGATGTTTACCCATGTAAGTACGCAGAGCATATGCCTATGTCAGGGGGGAAGATCTTCCTCTCAGAGAAACTGGGAACAGTTCCAGTAGAGGAAATCTAATTTTGGCCTAGTAAAGGGCCCTATCCGGATTGCTATGTCCGTCGGAGGACGAAACCAACATCCAAGGAGGAAACAGAGCCGAAGGAGACGATTGTCCTTGAACTATCTAAGGCACAGGCCTTATATACAACCACCTTGAAAGAGAGGGCCTTTACTAGTTCGAAGGTGCCGGTTTTCAGCAAAAAGCACCCATCCTTTATTGCTGACTCCGAATGTACCTTCCCCTTTATGGACAAAGGGTTTAAGGCAGCCTTAAAGGCAGTTGAGTAAGGGAAACCTTGCCCTACACTTTAAGAGTGTAGACCATTTTCCCTCGCCTTCCGTTCAAATGATAAGGATTGGAAGGATGTCCATAACACCTTCACAGTTGGGAAGCTAGAGGCAGATATCGATGGACGGCAGTTCAACGAAGATCTCCCGAAGCTGTCAGAGTTTCTCCTGCGCAGGGAACAGGAGACTAAGGAACGTCCTGCTGCTTCCATGTCTCTGCAGACTGGCTTAGAGACTATGGCAAGCATCCCAGACACCCCAGATATGTACATGATCTTTGCCAAATCTCATTTAGCAACAGTCACCAAGGATTTGTACAATTTTATTAAAGCCAGAAGGGCTTGTAGGGAGTTTGTGTTCGCTTCTGCTACAGTGAAGCACGAACCAAGGAAGCTGATAGCTTCCAATATCTGGGGAAAAGACCTCTTCCCAAGTGAAGTGGTCAAAGAGGTCGTAGATAAAGCCGCTTCGGAGAATAGGAATCTCCTCTCCAAATGGGGCTTGTCCGCTAAAAGAAAATCTTCCGCTGGTGAGGGTCCCTGGCCGAAGAACAAGTCAAAACGACCAAGAGTGCCCTCTCGGCCAAAGCAACAGCAACAGTTTCCCATGGCCACGATGCCCCAGACGGTGGCACAACCAACCACCACCTTTCAACTGGTGCCCCAAACGCTGGCGACCAAGTCCCCCGTGTTCACCTCAGTATTGGAAGGCAATCAACTACCTTTAAGCCGAAGTCTCGAGGTTCCTTTCGAGGATCCGCTAGACGCCCCTTCAGAGGTAGGGGCAACAAAGGTGGACGTGGCCGAGGAGGCAAGTCCTCCAACCAGCACTCCAAGTGAGATGCTTCCGGTAGGAGGGAGACTTCTCCACTTCCGGGATCGTTGAACCTTCTATCCCTGGGCCCACAGCCTAATCAAGAAAGGACTAGAGTGGAGTTGGAGCTCAACTCCACCAAACTTCCCTCAATTCTTCCAACACTCAACCCCCTTACTGGAAGAATATGTTCAGGAACTCTTGAACAAAAGTTATACGGAAGGCAAAGTACATTAGATTTCAAGGAAGGCTATTTTGTGTTCCGAAGAAGGATTAGGAAAAGCTCAGAGTCATTCTGGACTTATCACCACTCAACATGTTCATAGTGAACCACATGTTCAGAATGTTGACGCTTCAGCACATAAGGACCCTTTTGCCCAAACGGGCATTCACAGTCTCTATAGACATGACGGATGCATAATGGCATGTTCCAATCAACCGTCAAGTTTCCTCCTACCTAGGGTTCAAACTACAGAAAAGAAAGTACGTTTTCAGAGCCATGCCCTACTGCCTAAACATAACCCCAATGGTATTCACAAAGCTTGCAAATGCAGTCATTCATCAACTACGCCTGAAAGGAATCTAGGTGGTTGCCTACCTGGACGATTGGCTGGTGTGGGCAGCATCCGAGGAAGAATACATGCAAGCCTCCAAGGAAGTGATCCAGTTCCTGGAACACTTAGGATTCAAGATCAACTTGAAAAAGTCTCGGCTTTTTCCAGCTCAAAAGTTCCAGTGGCTGGGTGTCCACTGGGACCCACAGTCACACTGCCTTTCCATTCCATCAAAGAAGAGGAAAGAGATAGCAGGATCTGTCAAAAGACTCCTTTAATCCGACAGGATATTAAGAAGGCAACAGGAGAGAGTGTTGGGGTCCCTCCAGTTTGCCTTATTGATAGATCCAGTATTGAGAGCACAATTAAAAGATGCATCAAGAGTTTTGAGAAAATATGCATCAAACGCTCAAAGAGATCTACAAAGACCGATACCAAATCGTGTGCGATCACTACTCAAGCCATGGTCGGAGGCCAAGAACCTAAGAAAAAAGGTACTCTTGAAACCACCTCCTCCAGCAGTCACCGTTCATACGGATGCCTCGAAGGAGGGGTGGGGAGGTCATTCTCATCATCGGAAAGTCCAAGGAACCTGGTCTCCCCTCTTCAAGTCCTTCCACATCAATTTTCTGGAAGCCATGGCAGTTTTTCTACCTCTGAAAAAGCTGAAACTTCGCTGCCCAATCCACATCCGTTTGGTTCTAGACAGAGAAGTAGTAATGAGATGCCTAAATCGACAAGGCTCGAGATCTCCTCACATAAATCAAGTGATAATGGCCATCCTTCGTCTAGCCAAGAAGAAGAGATGGCACTCTTCAGCAGTCCACCTTCAAGGGTTCCGCAATGTGACGGCGGACGCTCTATCCAGGGTTAACCCAATAGAGTCCAAATGGTCTCTAGACGCAAGATCATTCACTTTCATATTACGCAAAGTCCCAGGACTGCAGATAAACCTCTTCGCAACGAGCGACAACAAGAAGCTACCCCGGTATGTAGCCGCGTACGAGGATCCTCTAGTGGAAGCGACAGACGCAATGCCCATAGATTGGAACAGGTGGTTCAAGATCTACATTTTCCCTCCAACCAACCTTCTGCTGAAAGTCCTCGACAAACTGAGATCCTTTCGGGGGACAGCAGCAATAGTGGCCCACAAATGGCCTAACAGCGTTTGGTTCCCTCTGATAACGGAACTACGCCTGAAGCTGATCCCGTTGCCGGAACCAGTTCTGCTCCACAAGTGCAGAAATTGACTGTCTCTGCTTCATCAGAGAAAACCCAGAACCTTCTACTCATGATTTTCTCGCCCTAGCGGCAAGAAACAGTTTGGGATTTCTAGAGACAGTATTAACTTCTTAGAAGAATACAAGTCAAAGCCAACAAGAAAAGCAATATGAGTCTTCCAGGAAAAAAAGGGTGGCCTTTGTCAAGGTGAAGAATCCTGAGGAGATATCTACGGATTTCTGCTTGTCCTCCTTCATCTATCTGCATGAACAAGGTTTAGCAGCTTATACGATTACTACATGTAAATCCGCCCTAGCCAGACCAATACTATATGCCTTCCAGGTAGACTTCTCTAATGAAATCTTCAATAAAATTCCTAAAGCCTGCGCTAAACCTCGGCCTGCAGCTCCTCCAAAGCCCATTTCATGGACTTTGGATAAAGTTCTTCACTTAGCTCAACCCTGAATAATGAAGATTGCTCGCTGAAAGACTTGACTCAAAAGCTGATATTCTTATTTGCATTAGCCTCAGGAGCCAGAGTTAGCGAAATAGTGGCCCTCTCGAGGGATGATGGCCACGTTCAGTTCACAGACAGCGGAGAACTGAACCTCTTTCCGGACCCGTCGTTTCTCGCCAAGAACGAGCTGCCCACTAAGAGATGGGGTCCCTGGAGAATCTGCCCTCTGAAGGAAGAAGCATTCCTCTGCCCAGTGGATTGCTTAAAGGTCTATCTTCGTAGAACTTCAGACTTTAAGGGAGGTCGGCTTTTCAGGGGAGAGACTAACGTTATCCTAGAAACAGATAAGGGCGAAAATCACCTATTTTATACACAGAGCGGATCCAGACAGTACACCCGCAGGTCATAATCCGAGAAAAGTTGCCTCGTCTCTGAATTTCTTTCAGACAATGTTGTTTGAAAGCCTGCGTCCTTACACTGGTTGGAAGTCTTCCAGAGTTTTCTTCAAGCACTATGCGAAGCAATTACAAGAAATAAAATTTCATGTGGTAGCAACAGGCAGTGTTACAAAAACCTGCCGCTTGATTACTGCAAAGAACAGTGCACTAATTGGGACTTTTAGTGAAGGGAGTACATGATAGACTTTTAAGGTATATCATGTTGAGTATTGTGTTTAGGAAGACACGATAGACTGTTCTATCTATACAGGTGACATCAAGCATAATAAGCTGACAAAAGTGCCAGGGATTCTTATATGCACAGTGTTCCTAGTAATAACAGCATACATAGAGAAATATTATATTTCCCTTTGAGTGGCTAATGTTTCCTTTTCAGGTGAAACTTATTTATTTTCTGTTATTACTGTTTATGCTTTTACGAAGAATTGTTCAGCGTAAGATGTAATTGATTACAACCATGATTTCTATTTTTGTGATAAACAATAGAAAGAATCTTTGCGTCTCTTTTGCCTCAAACATTCTAAATTATGTATAAATCAGAGCATCCTTGATTCTCTAAATATTTAAGGAAATATTGGGGAACTATGATTTCTACCATCCCAAGCAAACAGGTAAGAACTGATTGTACTAACTGTTTATCCCCCTGATTTAAGATTTCCTACATGTATACAAACCTGTCTGTCTCTTTATATCCAGACTTGGGAGGATTCCGTAACCTATATAGGACTATACCATCTAAGTACAATCTAGGCTTTACGTATATAATGACACTAATATACATACTGTTTACTAGATTGTTCCTTGAACTCATAATCCTCGGGATTTTTCCTAAAGTCTACCAAGACTTTTCACTGTAGAGGGCAGGAAGAACTGACGTATTTTATGATCAGTTAATTGATGTATAAAGGTAACATCAAGTGTCTCTGGTCCAGAAGACCAAATAGGAAATATTTATCTCGAGATAACGTCACTATTGAAAATCCACAGATACATTAATGTTCTGTTAAACTTCCATCAGGACGACATGGCCTGAGCCCAAAATACAGATTTTGAGCGAAGCGAAAAATCTAATTTTGGGTAAGGTAGCCATGTCGTCCTGATGGACCCACCCTCTTTTTGACAAAATGATAATGAATCCCTCCCTATGGTACTGTATCTGCAACACCTACAAAGCTACGAAGAATGGCTTGGTGGCGCCTCGCGGTGGCGATTCGGCGCACTATTTACAGTACAGTAGGAGTGTCGAGAGCATCACCTTTTTAACGACTCTCCTATATTCTTGCCACTTTTTCCTTCTCGAAGCGAAAACGATATTTGGGGTGTAGATAGCTATGAGACGTGTCAAGAATACGTCCTCTTATATACGCGAAATCCCTTTTTAAATTTTGAGGGATATTCGCTCCTAGAGTTAGAATTCTGGATACCTTCGGTAAATTCTCTGCGATATATCACTGTAGTCAAATATACCTAGGAATCTACTAATGAAGGAAGTTCCATTAGGACGACATGGCTACCTCACCAAAAAATAGATTTTTCGCTTCGCTCAAAATCAGTATATATATATATATATATATATATATATATATATATATATATATATATATATATATATATATATATATATATATATATATATATATATATATATATATATATATATATTTATATATATATATATATATATATATATATATATATATATATATATATATATATATATATATATATATATATATATATATATATATATATATATATATATTGAATAAACCTTTTAGCAATGAAGTAGCCCTTTTTTATCACATAATGAAATAGAATTATTTTTGTGTTTTATAAACATCATTTAAAATAAAGGTTCGGAACTATATTTTGGAACAGAATATATGATATTCTCTTTTTTTCCGAATAATTCTGACCCTTAGTTCTTACACAACATATGAGTTACCAATGCAACCCTGGTTAAATCACCAGCTTCCATAGATATGATAAAGTAGACAAACTGGCAAAGATCAAGTTACAGTATATAATATCAACAAAAGATATTTCAGGGTCTTTGAATATAATAATATAATGTCAATGTGATATATTATTATCTTGATATATATATATATATATATATATATATATATATATATATATATATATATATATATATATATATATAGATCTACATATAATAATAATAATAATAATAATAATAATAATAATAATAATAATAATAATAATATATTAATATAGAAAACATCTTCATAAAAATATTGCATAAAAATTAATGTTTAATTAACATTCTGATCGTGTAAATATAGTAAATTATTGCCACTTCTAATACCTAAACTCTAATATTGTCTATTCCAATTACATTATTTCATATTTCCCTAATATGCTTGCTGTATATTTTCTCAGATAAGACCTCCTAATCTTTGAAAATTTCCCCCAATATTGGGCATAGTCCAATATACTTAATCTAAAATCTAGTGTTTCAGAGAATCCTTTTTGGCCGAAGTAGAATAACGTTCAGTGAAGGACTCTCTTAACCAGCCCTACTATTAAATATTTCCAATAAGAATTGAAATTTGGAGAAGTAGGTTGATTATAAAGGTAATTCTACTCTAAAACTGTATTTTGATCTATACAGAAATATTACAAAAAATTAATATTTTATTATAAACCTGC
>NC_090732.1:23742072-23757072 GCF_036898095.1 Palaemon carinicauda | reverse complement strand
TTGTTTCCTTTCCTCACTGAACTATTTTCTTTGTTGGAGCCCCTAGGCTTATAGCATCCTGCTTTTCCAACTAGGGTTGTAGTTTAGCAAGAAATGATAATAATAATAATAATAATAATAATAATAATAATAATAATAATAATAATAATAATAATAATAATAGGATGAAAGCAGCCTTGGGGAAGTAGGGGGGAGGTAGCAGTAGTAGTATATGATAAGAAAAGGCCAATCAAGCTAAAGTTCAAGATCTATATTATTATTATTATTATTATTATTATTATTATTATTATTATTATTATTACTTACTAAGCTACAACCCTAGTTGGAAAAGCAGTATGCTATAAGCCCAGGGGCTCCAACAGGGAAAATAGCTCAGTGAGGAAAGGAAAAAAGGAAAATGAAACATTCTAAGAATAGTAACAACAATAAATATCTCCTATTTAAACTATAAAAACTTTAACAAAACAAGAGGAAGAGAAATAAGATAGGAAAGTGTGCTCGAGTGTACCCTCAAGCAAGAGAACTCTAACCCAAGACAGTGAAAGGCCATGGTACAGAGGCTATGGCACTACCCAAGACTAGAGAACAGTGGTTTGATTTTGGAGTGTCCTTCTCCTAGAAGAGCTGCTTACCATAGCTAAAGAGTCTCTTCTACCCTTACCAAGAGGAAAGTGGCCACTGAACAATTACAGTGCAGTAACCCCTTGGGTGATGAAGAATTGTTTGGTAATCTGTGTTGTCAGGTGTATGAGGATAGAGGAGAATATGTAAAGAATATGCCAGACTATTCAGTGTGTATGTAGGCTAAGGGAAAATGAACCGTAACCAGAGAGGAGGATCCAATGTAGTACTGTCTGGCCAGTCAAAAGACCCCATAACTCTCTAGCGGTAGGACCAGTGTTAATATATGGATCTGAAATGTTGGCTCTAACACGAAAAGTGGAAGAAAGGCTTGATAGTACAGAGATGAAAATGCTGAGGTGAATTATGGGAATATCACTGCTCGATAAATGGAGAAAAGATGAAATAACAAGAATAACAACCGTATTGAGGTTACAGGGGTGATAAGGGTGTCACGACTAAGATGGTGTGGATACGTGTTGAAGATGGATGGTGGGGAGGGAGGGAGTGAGGAAGAGCTTTGGAGGAACCTGTTAGGGGGCAAGATCAAGAGGGAAGCAGAGAATTAGATGGCAAGGAAAAGTAAAGGATGATATGGTGAGAAGAGGTTTTGTGGAAGAGGATGCCTTTGATGGGAGTCTTCAGAGAGGGCGGATCAGGCAACCGACCTAATTATGTAGGGATAACGGTGGGAAAGAATATATATATATATATATATATATATATATATATATATATATATATATATATATATATATATATATATATTTATATATATATATATATATATATATATATATATATATATATATATATATATATATATATATATATATATATATATATATTTTTTTTTTTTTGGGGGGGGGAGGTAGCCATGTCGTCCTGATGGAAGTTCCTTCGAAGGTAGCTTCCTAGGTATATTTGACTACAGTTATATAGTCCAGAGAATTTACCAAAGGTATCTGGAATTCTAACTCCTGGAGCGAATATCCCTTAAAATTTTACTAAGCGACATCGCGTACTATCAGAGGACGTATTCTTGATACGTCTCATGGCTATCTACACCCCCAATAGAGCTTTCACTACGAGGGGAAAGAGAGGCAAGAATAGGGTGAGTCGTTCCAGAGACATCACTCTCGACGAGTCACTACTGCTCTGCAAATAGTGCGACTGTCCGCCACCGCGAGGCGCCACCGTCATTCCTTCGCTTGAAGCTTCAATAGACCGGTGTTTTTCCCAGTTCTCTCGTGCTATTTTGGAGTTTTTTGAAGTTTATGATGTCTTCCCCAGCCTCACCAGCTTCTGGAAAGTTATGTAATATTTTTATCTTGTGTAAATGTAAGCTCTTGCTAGTTTTGCTTTTCGATTGAGATCTCAATTAACGTAACAAGAGCTATTGCCAGCCGGATGGCGTCAGTGACGCGGTCGTTCTTCTGTTCATTTATACGCTTTATAAACTTTAGCTATTTAGATATTTAGCTAGAGATTCTTATATTATGTCTTTGTTGTCGTGAATTAGGCTATTCTGAACGAGCCTCACGAATGCTAGGCTTCCTAGCCTAGGCACCCTCACACTTCATGCACGAAATAACCTTCCTGGTAAAGTTGTATTGAAGCACAGGCATTATTTTACACTTGTCTGATATTACCTAATTATGCTTTCCTCTTCCAAAATAGTATACAGAGAGTTTCGGTGATCGATTCTCAATGCTTCTAGGCTACTAGCCTAGGGGCTTTAGTATACTTTCATACATGTCCCCATTGCTCATGTATTGCCTATTAAGGGGAGACTGACCCCTACTATACATTTTAAGTCGATACCAATCTCCTAGGAAATTAAAGAGCAATCCCCTTCCCCAGATGCTATTCTCAGTTTTCTTTGCTGTGAACAGAGTTCTGGCAAAATTTTACTGAAATGTTCCGTTTTCTTTCTCCTAACCACTGAGTCGCTTTTGAATTTAGGACAAGACATCAGAGTTTTAGTCTGTGTTAGGCATCTCCCTGTCTTGGTGAAATGATTTCCCAGGTCAGGTTAAGCTGCCCTTTCAAGAGGCAAGACCTCCCTAGGCCATACTTGGGAGTTTTGTATGACAATTCCCCCTTCCCTAGCCTAGCCTAGCCGCCGCCGCCGCCGCTGGAGCCGCCGCCACCCCTGGAGCCGCCAGAGCCGCCGCCACCCCTGGAGCCGCCAGAGCCGCCGCCGCCGCCGCCGGACCCGCCAGAGCCGCCGCCGGACCCGCCAGAGCCGCCAGAACCAGAGCCGCCGCCGCCCCCGCCGGAGCCGCCGCCGCCCCCGCCGGAGCCGCCGCCCCCGCCGGAGCCGCCGCCCCCGCCGGAGCCGCCGCCCCCGCCGGAGCCGCCGCCCCCGCCGGAGCCGCCGCCGCCCCCGCCGGAGCCGCCGCCGCCCCCGCCGGAGCCGCCGCCGCCCCCGCCGGAGCCGCCGCCGCCCCCGCCGGAGCCGCCGCCGCCCCCGCCGGAGCCGCCGCCCCCGCCAGAGCCGCCGCCCCCGCCGGAGCCGCCGCCGGAGCCGCCCCCGCCGGAGCCGCCGCCGGAGCCGCCCCCGAAGCCGCCGCCAGAGCCGCCGCCGGAGCCGCCGCCGGAGCCGCCGCCGGAGCCGCCGCCAGAGCCGCCGCCCCCGCCGGAGCCGCCGCCGGAGCCGCCGCCAGAGCCGCCGCCGCCAGAGCCGCTGCCCCCGCCGGTCCAGCCGCCGCGGCCACCGGAGCCGCCGTTGCCGGAGTCGCCGCCGCCGCCGCCGCCGCCGCCGGAGCCGTTGACGCCGTCAGAGCCGTTGCCGCCGCCAGAGCCGTTGCCGCCGCCGGAGCCGCCGCCGCCGCCGGAGCTGCCGCCGCCGGAGACGCCGCCGGAGCTGCCGCCACCGGAGACGCCGCCGGAGCCGCCGCCGCCGCCGCCGCCGCCGCCGCCGGAGCCACTGCCGCTGCCGCCCCCGCCAGAGCCGTCGCTTCCACCGGAGCCGCCGCCTCTGCCGGAACCGCCGCCACCGCCCCCGCCGGAGCCGCCGCCTCCGCTGGAACCGCCCCAGCCGCCCCCCCCAGTGCAGCCGCCGCCGCCACCGGAGCCGCCGGAGCCGCCGCCGCTGTCGGAGCCGCCGGAGCCGCCGGAGCCGCCGCCGCTGTCGGAGCCGCCACCGCCGCCGGAGCCGCCGCCGCCGCCGGAGCCGCCGCCGCCGACGCCGGAGCCGCCGCCTCCGCCAGGTCAGGTTAAGCTGGACCCGCCGGACCCGCCGGACCCGCCGCCGGACCCGCCGGAGCCGCCGCCGCCGCCGGCAGAGACCGCCACCCCTGCCGGAGCCGGAGCCCCCGCCGCCGGTGCAGCCGCCGCCGCCACTGGAGCCGCCGCTGCCGGAGTCGCCGCCGCAGCTGCTGGAGCCGCCGGAGCCGCCGCCGGAGCCGCCGCCGCCGCCAGAGCCCCCGGCAGCCGGCAGATACTACTGCCGGCCGTCAGTGTCGCTACCGCCGGCAGCCGGCGGGGCTGTTGCCGGCTGCCTATCATTTAATGTTATGAAGACAATACTTGCCTTCAATAGCCCAGAATAGGCCGGCGTCTGCTGGGCAGACCCCGGCAGGCCCTGCAGGTCCCGGCAGGCCCTGCATGTCCCGGCAGGCCTGACAAGTCTGACAACTTGTTGCCAAACAGTCAGTGCTGTAGCCCAAATTTTTTTAAACCTACAAGGTGCTTCATGGGCAGCCTATTGTGAGACCATCACATATAAGAGAGCGATTCTCTCTTCCTTTAATGGATATGATCCATTATTGTCCTTAATCCCCATTATTGAAACTGGAAGATTGTGCTAAGATATACTGATATCATAGGATATCATCTTCCCCTAAAGATTCTTAAGAATTCTGTTTTCAATATTGGAGGAGGTCATAGCAATTGGCTGGACAGGAAACACATGTAGGTGTCTTTCCTACTTATAGCTTACCCTATCCTAGCTAATATAATATATTATGTATGATGAAATATGAGAATTTCACCGAATACTAATAGACTTTTCCTTTCTTTACAGGAGGAGCATCCCGAGTGCGGGAATAGTTTTTGCCGGGTCTGCAGTAAGAACTTCTGCGGCCACGACATGTGCAGGGCCCATGCTCGCTGTGCTGTCACCAAGGGGGCTCTCAATTATTGGGACCCGCAGGTATGTAAGTTTGTACTAACCTAGTAACAGAGGCTTTTGATAACCAAAAGTCAACTGAGTCAAGGGACGCAGCAAGGGAGAAGCTGCGTAAATGGGTCAGGGGTTTTCAGAAGAATACTTCTGGCCCATACCTTCCTAACGAAAGGATGAGGGCGTGTCTTTTTCCTAGGGCATCTTCGGATGCGGTTATTCCCCGGGCTCAACCTGAGATTCCCCTTGTTCAGATTCCGGTAGAATCTGAAGTTTCGGATGCCTTGGAGAACATCCAACTTGAGGACAACATGTCAGTTGTCCCAGAGGAGACTGAGAACAATCTCCTAGTGGAGGAGTTGGATCAGGCGGATGATGTTCCACCCGAACCACAAACTGAGAAAGCCTATACGATTTCGGTGTCATCGGCCGCAGGGAATGAGCCGGAGCCTTCTACTTCCTCCACTGCGCCCCAACTGGATTCGATTACGAGTACTTTGCACTCGTTGCTATCCATAGTGCAAAACATGCAACAGAAATTGATCGAGAAGGAGGCCTCTTTGCGGACCAAAATTCATCAACTGGTTGGGGTACGTTTAGCTCCGAAGAAGCTAAACATTAAGGATCTCCCTGCCTTCTCTGACGTTAACCCTTGGAGGTACACAGAGCACATACCCATGTCGGGCGGGAAGATCTTCCTCTCGGATAAACCGGGTGCTGTCCCAGTAGAGGAAATGGAATTCTGGCCCAGCAAAGGGGCCTACCCGGACTGCTACGTCCGTCTCAGGACGGAACCAGCATCCAAAGAGGAGACAGCCCAAGGAATCGATTGTCCTTGAACTCTTTAAGGCTCAGGCCTTATTAACCACCACCTTAAAGGAGAGGGCCTATACAAGCTCTAAGGTGCCTGCTCTCAGCAAGAAGCACCCGTCCTTCATTGCTGATCCTTAACGTGCCTCTCCCTTTATGGATAAAGAGCTCAAGGCAGCCTTAAAGGCAATTGAGGCAGGGAAACCATGCCCTACACTGGAAGAGTGTAGACCCTTCTCCCTAGCCTTCCCATCAGACGATGCGGACTGGAAGGATGTCCACAACATCTTCACGGTCGGGAAGCTGGAGGCAGATATTACCGGACGAAAGTTCGGCGAAGACCTCCCCAAGCTATCGGACTTTCTCCTGCGTAGAGAGCAGGAGACAAAAGAACGCTTAGCCGCTTCCCTGTCTCTTCAGACTTGCCTGGAGACAATGGCAAGCATCCCAGATAAACCGGACATGTACATGGTCTTCGCCAAAGCACATCTGGCGACAGTGACTAAAGACCTGTACAACTTTATTAAAGCCAGAAGGGCTTGTAGAGAGTTCGTGTTCGCCTCGGCTGTGGTGAGGCACGAACCCAGGAAGCTGATAGCTTCCAACATCTGGGGAAAAGACCTCTTCCCAACTGAAGTGGTCAAAGAGGTCGTGGACAAAGCCGCCACTGAAAACAGGAACCTCCTTTCCAAGTGGGGCTTGTCCACCAAAAGAAAATCTTCAGCTGACGAGGGTCCCCAGCTGAAGAATAAATCAAAGCGACCTAGAGTGCCCTCTCAGCCTAAGTAGCAACAGCAGCTTCCCGTGGCCACGGTGCCCCAGACGGTGGCACAACCACCCACCACCTTTCAACTGGTACCCCAAACCCAGTGTTCACCCCAGTGTTTGAAAGGCAGTCTACAACCTTTTGGCCGAAGTCTTGAGGATCCTTTCGAGGCTCCTCCAGATGCCCCTCCAGAGGTAGGGGCAACAGGGGTGGACGTGGCCAAGGAGGTAAATCCTCCTCCCAGCACTCAAAATGAGATGCTACCGGTAGGAGGGAGACTCTTCTACTTCCGGGATCGTTGGACCTTCGATCCCTGGGCCCACAGCCTAATCAAGAACGGACTAGGGTGGAGCTGGAGCCCAACTCTACCAACCTTCCCTCAATTCTTCCAACATTCAACCCCCATATTGGAAGAATATGTTCAGGAACTCTTGAACAAAAGAGTTATATGGAAGACGAAGTCCGTCAGATTCCAAGGAAGGTTATTTTGTGTTCCGAAGAAGGACTCGGAAAACCTCAGAGTAATTCTGGGCTTGTCACCACTCAACAAGTTCATAGTGAACTACAAGTTGAAAATGCTGACGCTTCAACACATCAGGACCCTGTTGCCCAAACGGGCATACACAGTCTCCATAGACATAACGGATGCGTACTGGCACGTCCCGATCAGCCGTCAAGTTTCCCCCTACCTGGGATTCAAACTACAAAGAAGACAGTACGTCTTCAGAGCCATGCCCTTCGGACTAAACATAGCTCCAAGGGTATTCACCAAGCTTACAAATGCAGTCATTCATCAACTACGGATAACAGGAATCCAGGTGGTAGCCTACATGGATGACTGGCTGGTGTGGTACCATCCGAAGAAGAATGCAGGCAAGCCTCCATGGAAGTGATCCAGTTCCTGGAACACTTGGGATTCAAGATCAATCGGGAAAAATCTCGACTGTCTCCAGCTCAGAAGTTTCAGTGGCTGGGCGTCCACTGGAACTTGCAGTCGCACTGCCTTTCCATTCCATCACAGAAACGGAAAGAGATAGCGGGATCTGTCAGAAGCCTTCTTCAATCCGCAAGGATATCAAGAAGGCAACAGGAGAGAGTGTTGGGGTCTCTCCAGTTCGCCTCAGTGACAGATCCAGTATTGAGAGCACAATTAAAAGATGCATCAGGAGTCTGGAGAAAATACGCATCAAACGCTCGAAAAGAACTAAAAAGACCGACACCAAATCGTCTGCGATCCCTACTCAAGCCATGGTCGGAGGCCAAGAACCTAACGAACAAGGTTCCCTTACAACCAGCTCCACCGTTAGTCACCGTTCACACGGATGCCTCGAAAGAAGGGTGGGGAGGTCACTCTCACCATCGGAAAGTCCAAGGAACCTGGTCTCCCCTCTTCAAAACATTCCACATAAACTTCCTGGAAGCCATGGCAGTTTTTTTTCCCTAAAGAAACTGAAACTCCACTGCTCAATCCACATCCGTCTGGTTCTAGACAGTGAAGTCATAATGAGACGCCTAAATTGACAGCGCTCGAGATCGCCTCACATAAATCAAGTGATACTAGCCATCCTCCGCTTAGCGTAGAAGAAGTGATGGCACTTGTCAGCAGTCCACCTTCAAGGGTTCCGCAATGTGACAGCGGACGCTCTATCCAGAACCAAGCTGATAGAATCAGAATGGTCCCTTGACGCAAGATCGTTCTTCATCTTACAGCAAAGTCCCGGGACTGCAGATAGACCACTTCGTAACGAGCGACAACAAGAAGCTACCCCGGTATGTAGCCCCTTACTAGGATCCTCTGGCGGAAGCGATTGATGCAATGTCCATGGATTGGAACAGATGGTCCAAGATCTACCTATTCCCTCCAACCAACCTTCTGCTGAAAGTCCTCGACAAGCTGAGATCCTTTCGGGGGACGACAGCAATAGTGGCCCACAAGTGGCCCAATAGCATTTGGTTCCCCCTGGTAACGGAACTACGCCTGAAACTGATCCCGTTGCCAGACCCAGTTCTGACTCAGCAAGTGCAGAAATTGACTGTCTTAGCTTCATCAGTGAAAACCCAGAACCTTCATCTCATGATTTTCTCGCCTTAGCGGACAAGAAACGGTTTGGGATTTCTAGGGACAGTATCAACTTCCTAGAAGAATACAAGTCAAAGTCAACAAGAAGACAATATGAGTCTTCCTGGAAAAAATGGGTGGCCTTTGCCAAGGCGAATAAACCTAAGGAGATTTCTACAGACTTCTGTTTGTCCTTCTTCATCCATCTTCATGAACAAGGTTTAGCAGCCAATACGATTACTACATGTAAATCCACCCTGGCCAGACCAATACTTTAGGCCTTCCAGGTAGACTTTTCCAACAAAATCTTCAACAAGATCCCTAAAGCCTGCGCAAAACTTCAGCCCGCAGCTCCTCCTAAGCCCATTTCATGGTCTTTGGACAAAGTTCTTCATTTAGCATCACTCCTGAATAATGAGGATTGCTCGCTGAAAGACTTGACTCAGAAGGTGATATTCTTGTTTGCACTAGCCTCAGGAGCCAGAGTTAGCGAAATAGTGGCCCTCTCGAGGGATGATGGCCACATTCAGTTCACAGACAATGGAGATCTGAACCTCTTTCCAGACCCGACGTTTTTCGCCAAGGACAGGCTACCCACTAAAAGGTGGGGTCCCTGGAGAATCTGCCCTCTGAAGGAAGAAGCATCCCTCTGCCCAGTAGAATGCTTAAAGGTCTATCTTCGTAGAACTTCAGACTTCAAGGGAGGTCAGCTTTTCAGGGGAGAGACTTCCGGTTCAACGTTTTCCTTGAAACAGATTAGGGCGAAAATCACCTACTTCATTCGCAGAGCGGATCCAGACAGTACACCCGCAGGTCATGATCCAAGGAAGGTTGCCTCGTCTCTGAATTTCTTCCAAATAATAGCGTTTGAAAGTCTTCATGCTTATAATGGATGAAAGTCCTCGAGGGTCTTCTTCAAGCACTACGCGAAGCAATTACAAGGAATTAAGTTTCATGTGGTGGCGGCAGGCTGTGTGATAAAATCCGCTGCTTGATTACTGCGAAGAACAATGCACTATTGGGGACTTAGAGTGAAGGGTGTACACGATAGACTCGTATGACATATCGTGTTGAGTTTTGTGTTTAAGTGATAACACTATAGACTGTTCTCCCTACACAGGTTACATTAAGCATAATAAACTGACACAAGTGCCAGGCATTCTTATATGCACAGTGTTTTAGTAACAGCAGATTGTAGAACGAGACTGCATGTTTCCCTTGAGTGGCTAATGTTTTCCTTTTCAGGCAAACCCTTTTTTATCCCGTTATTACTGTTTATGCTTGTATCTAGAATTATTCAACATACATTGTAATTGTTTACAACCATTCTTTCTATTTTGTAATAAACAATAGAACGAATATTTGCGTCTCTTTCACCCAAAATATTTATTAAATTATTCATTCAAATATTTATTTAAATATTTATTTAAATGCATAAGTCAGAGCATCCTTGACTCTTTTGATAATTAAGTCAATACCAAAACTAAGATTCATGGTGTTCCAGGCAAACAGGTAAGACCTTGTTGTACTAGACTGTTCATTTTACTGTTTAAAGTGTTCCTACACATATACAGTATAAACCTGTCCGTTTCTTCACCACAGACCCGGGAGCTAGAGTAATCTGCCCAAGCCAATTCCATCCTAGTACAGACTATGCTTTACGAATATGTTGACAGTAATATACAAACTGTTTGCTAGATTGTTCCCTGAACTCACAATCCTCGGGTTTTTTCCTCGAGTCTACCCAGACTCTTCCCTGTAGGGGGCAGGAAGCCCTGACATATTTTATGATCAGCTGATCGATGTATAACGGTAACATCAAGTGTCTCTAGGTCTAAAGACCGAAGAGGAAAGATTTAGCTCGAGATTAACTATTGGGAATCCACAGATACGTTAATGCTCTGGTACACTTCCATCACGACGACATGGCCTGAGCCCCAAAAACGGATTTTGAGCGTGGCGAAAAATCTATTTTTGGGTGAGATAACCATGTCGTCCTGATGGACCCACCCTCTTTTGGGACAAAAGGATAATAAATCCCTCCCTATAGTACTGTATCTGCAACACCTACAAAGCTACAAAGAATGACGGTGGCGCCTCGCGGTGACGGACAGGCGCACTATTTGCAGAGCAGTAGTGACTCGTCGAGAGCGATGTGTCTGAAACGACTCACCCTATTCTTGCCTCTCTTTCCCCTCGTAGTGAAAGCTCTATTGGGGGTGTAGATAGCCATGAGACGTGTCAAGAATACGTCCTCTGATATTACGCGATATCCCTTTGTAAAATTTTAAGGGATATTCGCTCCATGAGTTAGAATTCTGGATACCTTTGGTAATTTCTCTGGGGTATATCACTGTAGTCAAATATACCTAGGAAGCTACCTTTGAAGGAACTTCCATCAGGACGACATGGCTACCTCACCCAAAAATAGATTTTCCGCTACGCTCAAAATCCGTTATATATATATATATATATATATATATATATATATATATATATATATATATATATATATATGTGTGTGTGTGTGTGTGTATGAGTGTGTATATGCTTTTTGTGTGTTATATGACCAGTATTTATTCCGGAAGAGATGCAGCTCCAGGTGAAGGCAGTTTTAAAACTAAAATGTTGAATGAAATGAAGTAAATATTATAAATGATATCATTATCACAACAACTTCCTCTGTGTAAAAACGTATTACTCCAACATATATTGTTGTAGGTTTACCCAACATTTATGCACTTTGCATATTATGATATAATCTAGAAATGAATAAGAACACTCAAAGAAAATAATATGTTTTCTTTTTTTATGAAACCCTTTTATTTTCGTGGATATCACAAAATTTGTATATCCATCAATTTTCATAAATAAATCACCGAATGAATTTCAAGTGTAGGATAATAAAATATGCATCACAACAATATGGTACAGATTAAGATTGTCACTTAAACCCATTTGATTTAATCTCTTCCAATGTAGGAATGTATTTTTCCCAGTTTGGAATTTGTCATAATCTGGTAATACCATTAACACTCACAACAATGGTGGATACCTGGTATTCTTTGGTGTCGCAGTGTACTTCGTACAATTTCTCTTCAGATCGAGTTTTGTGTTTGATTTTTTTTTTTTTTTTTTTTTAGATTTGGATAATTTATTACATTTTAAGGAGTTTTCATTTCGAATACAAATTATCAGGCGCCGCTTACCCTGTTTCTTGTGATGACCTTTTTAGACTAAATTTGAACTTAATAGGAGCGATTGTCTTTGACCGTCACAGAAGTTCACTTGACTTTATTTGCATATTATCACAAACATTTAGTGATTGTATGTGTGTTGATTTATTTCTTTTTTTTCCATCTCCTGAATCGTCTTGGTGCAGACTGTACATAAATTACTTATTAATGATTTTTTCTTGTATTCGGCAATGGCATATGGATGAGATATTGACTTTGATAATTTTTTTTTTTTTTTTTTTTTTTTTTTGTGGTCTTGAAGAATATGAAGAATGGTTATGGGGTGAATTATTGCCTAGAGTTATTCCTACTCTCATTTGGGAAGCTGTACCTAGTGATTTAGACTAACTTACTGTATTCACAACTGACCTTTTATATCTTTGGTTGAAATTATTAATTTCAAATAAATTTGACATATGCTGCGATCACAAAATAGTTTTCGTCTGCGTTAGGAAGAGATCCACTCAAAATTTTGGTGTTTGACGATCTGGAATGCTGTATGGTTGCAATAATTACTTATTTTGATATTGATAATTTTTCCTGAATTGTTTGGTACATTGAAACACGATGACGGATGTCAGTCCTCACACCAACTCGACAGAAGTATTCACAATCATGATGTGTAGAATAACTTTTTATCCTGGTGACCAATGTGTATAACGTCAATGATGTGCTGCTTCATGGCCTGTGGTACAAAAATCTTTTTGCCTTTTATAATAATGATGTTTCTAACAAGCAGATCCTTCATGTAGTGGAATGGGGCATTATTATTATTATTATTATTATCATTATTATTATTATTAGGCTACTATCATTATTATTATTATTACTTGCTAAGCTATCACCCTAGTTGGAATAGCAGGATGTTATAAGGTGGAGAGCTCCGACGGGGAAAAAAGCCCAGTGAGGAAAGGAAATAATTAAACTATATGAAAAGTAACAAACAATTAAAATAAATCTTCCATATATAAAGTATCAAAACTTAAAAAAAAAAAAAAAAATAAAAAAAAAAATAAGATCGAATAGAGTGCTTAAGTGTACCTTCAAGCAAGATAACTTCCCCACAAGACAGTGGAAGACAATGGTACAGAGGCTATGGCACTACCCAAGACTAGTGAACAATAGTCTACTTTCGTAGTGTCCTCTTAGAAGAGATACTTACCATAAGTTAAGAGTCTCTTTTACCCTTACCGAGAGGAAAGTAGTGTTTTGGCTAACCATGTAAGGTTACTTATTTGAATTTCTGAAACAACAGGTAATTCCATATAACATGTTTTACTTAGTTCAACTAAGTCTTTATCGTTAGAGCATGTGAAGCATGAATATATGCACGATCAGGTCATATTAATGTCAATTGAGGTGTGAAGTATGTATGCAAAACTAAGCATAGCAGCAGCTCTCTCAATTACACCACATGTAGATGATAAGATGCTTATCTTATGCCATCACTATATCAAAGTATTTCAACATGTGAACACTCACTAACAGCTGTTAACCTTATATCGACTTGGCATAGCTTCGAATCCTAACTCGGCCAGAAATTCTAGCAATAAAAATATTTTCCCTTTATGGCTGTGATCCTGAGGCAGAATGAATTCGATATTAGTAGGCATATGCAGATTACACAAAAACTTAATTCGGCGAAAATGTGTAGGACCCTTACCCTATCAACTCATTTTTCATAACTGTTTAATATGGTATTGAGATAACATACACTCAAGAAAGAAAATAGAAATTTAAAACCATAGACAATGGCCTGGGCAGGTCTCACTGTCATAGTTGTGTTTGAAACATTTACAGACCTTGTAACCATCTGATGGAACTTTTGGTATATTTACTTGAGGAACTCATCTATTCACAATCCAATGATAGTTTTCATATTTCTTCTTTTTCCATAGAAGTGGGCTCAAAGGCATGACTTCAAACAGAATATACAAACTGATTCCTTCTTGGACAATCATTAGTATGAGGCGTTACACAAACAAATGCATGGTCCTTAAATTCTGTTATTAGATATTCCGACCAATACTGCTATGGAATACGTTTTCGGTGTCTTTTACCCAATCAAAACTCATAAAAAATGTATTTCAGTAAAATTTCACAAGTTATTTTTATACAGCTTTGTTATTTACTTTGTTATTTCTGAGATATGTCAATAACCATGTCTCTCTCTCTCTCTCTCTCTCTCTCTCTCTCTCTCTCTCTCTCTCTCTCTCTCTCTCTCTCTCTCTCTCTCTCTCTCTCTCTATTTGATAAGAAGAACCTTAAAGCAACGAACTTTTTAGGTTCACACAACCACAACCTTTTAAAAGTGTTGTATTATCAGCTATTAAGGAAAAGAAGTCATTAAGAAAAAAGTGTTAGAGCCATTAGCGCCCTTAAATGGCCTCTGGAATTCCTTCAAAGACATCAAAAGACTCAACCTTTGGTTTTCATCCTGAATATTTTATGCCAGTTAATCTCCTCTACTTTGTATAATCCTCTTGACCTTCCTAAACATCAAAGTACTCCAATTACTTTTTCATTTCCATACGAGGCCCTTTTCTACTCAATCCTCTCATCTTCTAATGGTTTTTCCTTTCTTCGTATGTGAGTGGAGCCAAAATTACACAAAGTTTGGTCGAGAATAGTCATAAGGGTATTTAGTTTGAATTTTACCTAATGCCAGACATGAATATGATGAAAATAGATTAAAATTTCATCAGACACTTTTCGTTAGTTAATAGAGATTATTAAATAAGAACAGAGGAGAAGGGACTTAATTTAGAATACTCAAAATTTTTGCTAATGAAATTATCCGATATAAATAGTGATCATTATAATTGAACTTTTTTATATGTATCAGCAATACATACTTCCCTTTCATAAGGGCAGAATCAAAGTAAAACAAGAAACCACCGATTTATTCATCGGCTACCGGTTCAAGAATATTTTGTGATTTATGAATCTGCTAAAATAGAATATAATGTTCCCTTTCTACTGATTTTAGTCAGTACTATATATATATATATATATATATATATATATATATATATATATATATATATATATATATATATATATATATATATATATATGTATATATATATATATATATATATATATATATATATATATATATATATATATGTATATATATACACATATATATATATATATATATATATATATATATATATATATATATATACATATATATGTATATATATATATATATATATATATATATATATATATATACATATATATGTATATATATATATATATATATATATATATATATAATATATATATATATATATATATATATATATATATATATATATATATATGTATATATATACATATATATATATATATATATATATATATATATATA
>NC_090732.1:23724572-23732072 GCF_036898095.1 Palaemon carinicauda | reverse complement strand
CTCAAGGGCTCCAATATTGAAAAATAGCCCAGTAAGGAAAGGATACAATGACATAAATAAAGTACAAGAGAAGTAATGAAAAAGTTGAAATAAAATATTTAAGAACACTAATAACATTAAAATAAATCTTATGAAAAAACAAGAAGAGAAACAGGACAGAATAACTTGCCGAGAACTCTATCCTAAGATCGTGGTACTATGGCGCTACCCAAGACTAGACTAGAAAGCAATAGTTTGTAGTGCCCTTCTCCTAAAAGAGCTGTTTAACATAGCTAAAGAGTCTCTTCTAGCCTTGCTAAGAGGAAAGTAGCCATTGAACAATTGGAACGCAGTTGTTAACCGCTGAAGCGAAGAAAAGCTGTCTGGCAATCTTAATGTTGTTAGGTGTATGAAGACAGAGGAGAATGTAGAAAGAATAGGCGACACTAATCGGTGTATGTGTAGGCATATGAAAATAAGCCGTAACCAGAGAAATTAATCCAATTTAGTAATGTGTGGCCAGTCAAAGGACTTAATAACGCTCAGGCAGTAGCTTCTCAACGGGTACTTGGCGCCCTGGACAAATTACTACTTTTAAACACGCATGTGTGTTTGGGTGTGTATGCGTTTGTATGTCTGTACAGCTGAAGGATGTTAAAAAGTAAAAGTGAATATATTTCAATTTACTTTTTGATGTCTCAACGGTATTTACTTTCAGAAGTTAGAAGATGTCATCATGTCACCAAGAAGTAGTAATATATATATATATATATATATATATATATATATATATATATATATATATATATATATATATATATATATATATATATATATATATATATATATATATATATATATATATATATATATATATATATATATTTTATATATTTTTATAACCATATATGATAAGGTTATGAAACTTACTTTTAATATCCAGTTATATGGAAAGCCATGTTTAATTCAGTTTTATATTCTTTGTTACAGAGAGAGAGAGAGAGAGAGAGAGAGAGAGAGAGAGAGAGAGAGAGAGAGAGATGATGCTACCTCCATATGAGACATAACTCTGAGGATCAAGTAATGTGTATGAATGAAGAATATGGCCCTGCAAATATAGTGAATGTTATGAATGTTCTTGGAATGAATTACCCTGTTTCGTCAGAAAGATGACATCGATTGGTGTGTGTATTACAGACTCTATAACGACCAAAATAAATACACAGTTTGGAGTATTCAAGTCCTACTTGAAAACTGGAACAACTGAGTTTCCAAAAGAATTCACATTGTAACCTAGACATTTCACAGTCAAAGAGGATATATTTTATGTTACAGACTCGAAGTGAAATGAATTGATATATCGCTCAATTCAGTCAGACTCATTTATTTCTCGTGCAGTATTTCTAATTGCCCATTTCAGGCCATGCGGGGTTAGCAAATACTTTTCAGAGGGCCAGCTATATGTTTTATTAGAAAGGCGTGCAAAAAAAAAAAAATTGAATCATGTGTTAAAAGTTGAATTTCATACCTGCAGAAATATTGCTTATTGTTCAGGAAAAATGACGTAGAGTATGTTGATTTAGTGGGACCTTTACCAGTGTCACATGTTTTAGTTGATGGTCGTACTCGTTACACCTTTGTTTATCTTATAGTACATAAATCAGTATCCGAAATTGTAAAAGCCTAAGGTTTGAATCACCTTGCAAAATAATTTCTGATCATGGAAGTGAGTTTATTAATCAAATATTTTAAAGCATTACGAAACTTTGTTATTAATCATTCCCCTATTTTATCTATAGAGTGAATTTAAATAAGTTTTTGGAGTTAAAGAATAAAATCCCAATCACCAAGAATCTTGTGATGGATACTGCAAGGAGCTGGTCTGATATACTGACCACTGCAGAATATGCATTAAACACTGTGTGCAATGAGAATATTAGGGACACATTATTATTTAGTCTTTGGGCAAGATTCAAATTTTCCTTATGATGTTTTCAGATAACGTAAAGTTCGATTTCTTGTATATGACGTAGGAGGATTTTCGTACTTACAGTATGAGGCTAATACCAACAAGTGCACATTTGAAATTACAGGCATAGTCACGAGAAAAGCGTGAGACAAGGTAATTTTTTTATTGCTCCGTTCAGGGTTATGAGCATTAATCGAGAAAGGATTACCAGAGATCATAAACATGTATACGAAGTGCATGGAAGTGTTGAGAAGGTCATGCCAGAGAATCGGCTGAGTGAGATATGATAATAAGAATGTTTACCTATCTCACTCAGTAACTGCCGATAATGATTTATACGGGGATGAACTTGCGGAGGTACAAGAGAGAGAGAGAGAGAGAGAGAGAGAGAGAGAGAGAGAGAGAGAGAGAGAGAGAGAGAGAGAGAGAGAGAGATGCTGAGTAAGAGAAAGGGGAGAGAGAGGGAGGGACTGAGGGAAGCAGGAAATTGATGTCGGATGGAGAGAGAGAGGGGGGAGGGCTAGAGGTCTACTCTTTATAAAGGCATTTCGGAGGAAGATTTTAAGTAGTGTCTTAAAGAACGACCAATTGGGAAGCTGAAATAAATTCTCGGGTGTATCACCTCATCTGTGGCTTACTTTCAAATAGAGACGACTAATCGAAGTGGAGTTGTTTAAAGATCACATATCAGTGTTCCTCATCTCTGAAATCAAAACACTCATTGTGGAATATGAAAAAGTTTTAAAAAAGTAATTGCTGCCATTGCAGGTGTGGGAAAAAACATTCAACATGTTAAAACCATTAAATTTCCACCCATTTTCAAAAGCCCGGTAAAGGCACTCAGTACTTTGTTACCATCTTTTGATGCATTTCTGAAAACAAAAAAGTGAGCGTAGGGAGAGATGGGTAAATTTAGGACCCACTAAGAGACTAAGTGGGTCCTGGGTAATTTGGTTAGGCAACATAGTCGGAGGAGTGTTGGGATGAGTGACTGATGGCGAGTTGCAGCACCTCGAATATGAAGTCACCAACAATGCGAATAACGTTGATTTAAAGATAAACCAATCTTTATCGCATATTAAAGAAACCGAACAACAGATCAATATTATAGCACAAGCCAGGAAACAAGGTCAGGATACGTTGGAATCAGTTGAAGATAAGATGAATTCCTTAAAAGAAAAAAAAAACTTTGCAAGCAGTAAGTCAGGATATTGCCTTGTTTGAAAGCACTAATTACTCAACTTTCACCGCTAATGAACCAATGTAATTAACCAAATCTAATGTCATGGTAAAGGGACAAATGTCATCCTTATTCTTAATACTTTTACACTTATGCAAATCTTGAGAAAATATCTACATGAAGCCATGTCGTTACGCATGGCCACCGTATAAAGAAACTTATCCACAGTAACATATAGACGTTTATGACAAATTTTATTTTCTAATGAAAATTCCATTAGTAACTAAAATTTCACAATATCAAATTCATAACGTAAAATTTATGTGGCCTCCAGGGTGAAGATCTTGTCACGCAAGTACGACTTTATTCTCCCTTTATTGTTATAAGTAAAGACGAGACCTTTGCTGTCCCTATGCCGGATATAAGGCATTGTAAAGAAGACAGTGACTTGGTTATCTGTCAATCGATATATATGTTAAAAAGCAGGTCATCTTATGATTGTGTATTTTCAATGGATTTGGGAAAGTCGGAGGAACAAAATAATTGTGAGTTTAGTTTTAAAAAAGAATATTGATAAGGAGGTAGTCAATACATATCAGCGTGAATAATCTCCACTGCAAATACGGTAAAAACAAAGAAAAAATGTGAATCACTTACTATTTATGGAATAATGTTTCAAGGAATTAGTTCGTTAGAACGATAGAATTCAATGTGTGAAACTTCATAATGACCAAATGCTTGATAAGGGCATGGACAAGGAAACGCCCGAGTTTCATTCTTCTCTATTACATCGTAACTTTTCCAATAACGGTTGTAGTAGCAAATAAGACGTTGCTAGGTCATCATTCTTCCTACATATGTATGTTGATTGCTGAACATGCATTGCGTGGGTACTCCTGAAGTAGACATGCATTTATTAAGTGTCGCCTGCCCTAGAGAATCGTAATGCTGGTGGATCATTTTGCAAGAGATATGCAGTTTTAAGGCGATCAATAGTGATCTAGTCCTCTGTGCATAAACGTTGCGGAGGAAAGCTTTAAGAGTACAAGGGATTACAAGTAATGGGCCAGCATGTGGAGGCATAAGTAGTGGCTTCCAATCGTTGATGCACACAACAACGTGTGTTGAGGTGTATAGGTCTTTTGCTATGTGCTGCTTCAATCAATAGGGACTTAATGGAGTACAGGGATTCTAATCTCTTCCTTCCCCATATATTTACCCCAAAATTCGATCAGGGGTCCGACATCTGCTGCCATGGGCTTGAGGCGAATGTCCTACTTTTTTTCTTTGCTCTTGGATAAGTGGATCTTCAGTGAGATTGTTAAAATTTCTAATGTTCACCTTGCTCTTCTGAGGAAGAAATGCAACCAGGGCAATGTTCACTATCAAGGGCATAGACTTGAGGGATTTGAAGTCATTCATGAGAATTCTGGTAGTGTCAGCAGTCAGGAACCACAATCGTACAATGGCATGCGGTATGTCAGATCTCATTGAAGGTAACCCATTACACCAGTGTACGATGGATGACCGTCGATTTGCTCTCACGATGCGAATACTTCGCTTCAATGATTTGACCACCAGAGCAGAGAGGGTGAAGGAAGATCGCCTCTCCACGATAAGAAATATATGAAACCATATTGTGGTGGGTTTTAGGGGATACTAAAGCCCAGGACAACATCTGACTATTGACAAAAAGCTCCGTCTGTTGAGAGGATGGTGTTCCTTCAAGATGCAGCACAAACCAACAAATTAATTTAAGTATAGATGTTTTTATTTGGTTTATGTTCTTAATTGTTTGTTTGCATTATTGTTTCTGTTTATATAATAAGTAAAACTGAATTACATATATATATATATATATATATATATATATATATATATATATATATATATATATATATATATATATATATATATATATATATATATATATCCAGAAGAACCACAGGGAAAATGAAAATACGAAATATACGCTTAAGTCCTGACTAGTTTCGTGATACTTCTTCAGAGGACTGATTTATTGAGAGAGGTTTCTTTACATTTTATAGGGAAAGCAAACGTACGAACATACATATAGAGATTAAGAGAACAATGACACTCCCTTACCAGCTACCCGGGTCAAGTGGGCGGAGTCCCCAAGCTCATTAGACACCTGCCAAAGAGGGTCATCTAGTGGCGGGTAAATTCTTGTTTTTTTGACTTTCTGTACAGTTTATATGAAAACACGGTAGCCTTATCTATAAAAATACATAAGCAAAACATACACACACACACACATACACACACACACACACACACACATATATATATATATATATATATATATATATATATATATATATATATATATACATATATATACATACATATATATACACATACATACATATACCCATATACATATGTATATATACATATATATACATACAACATTAATATCATAAACATATAATCATGTATATATCAATACCCATATCTAGCATAACACTATATAGTACCAATATACTTATGCGTACCATATAAAATAATTGTACCTATTAGTGAATGGTAGCTTAGGTCTAAATATTAATTTTACAGCGATGTTAATTATTCACAATATATTCAATTCTACATTAAGTGGTTAATGTTTTTTATATAGCTTTCAAATCTCTTTACATATAAAGGCGTCGAGTTTATACATTCCATGACCAATATTCAAGTTGTTTTCAAAGGTTTCCTTTATGAAACTGGACTCTATGATGTTTCTTTCCACTAAGTTATTTGAATGAACCAATTTCTTTGCACCTGACCAAATAATGGTGTGATTTTTATCTCTAACGTGAGCAAAGAGTGCATTATTGTCTTGAGCGTACCTGACACTTTTCTTATGTTGTTCAATTCTCTTTTCTAGGGCTTTACCAGTTTGACCAATATAGTATTTTTCACAAGTATTGCATGGAATACGATATACACATCCCTTGGTAATGTCAGAAGAATTCTCTATTAAGGCTGTTTTTATTGTATTTTTACTCTTAAATGCTACATTTACATTGAAGTTTTTCAACAGTTGGGGAATTTCTTTAAAAGAATTACAATAAGGTAGTACAAGTAAATTTTGTGTGTTTTAGTTTTTTCTGTTATCATTACCGAAAAAAATCTTTTTTGCTGTTCTTAGGGCATCATCTAACACAATTTCAGGATACTTTAAAGCAATTGGTAAAAAACTAAAGTATCCTGAAATTGTGTTAGATGATTTCTCTGACTTACGTAACGATAATCACGATATGACTCATAACTTATTTTTTTTTTTTTTCAACCGGTTCTCTGAGCGCTAAGAGTCCTACAATCAATGCCAAGGAAAGTCAGTTTCCTGGAGCTGCCTACCTTCGATCACCCTTTGAATATTTCCAGGAAATGATTATGCTATCTGCTATGGAGGATATTTACAGCCGAATGGGCTAAGTCTTATTCTTTACACTTATTGGTATCAGAGTTGAGGTTCGAATCCACGGCCTTGCAGGAATACCTGTCATTACAAGGAAATTGCCAATAGGGCTCTGTTCCTGATCCCGTAGCAAAGCGAATACGGTGTTAAAGAGAACTTTTGGCTGATTTGAAAATATGATAATCACGAGTTCTAGTAAAAACATTATCATGTGTTATATAATTACTAATTAGCTGTAATATTATGGGTGTATCAATTTTGATTCTGAGTAAAATACTTAATCTAAAATAATTCAATACAGCATACACGAAATAAAGTCATATCTTTTAACAGACGAATGGGCTAAGACGTACATTCTATAATTATCTTTATGGGGGCTGAGTTTCGAATCCTTGGACAAGCAGAAATAGCATCAAAGGAATTTCTCCAGAGATCTTTGGTCCCGTGGTAAAACAAATTCAATACGAAAGTGCATCTCTGGCTTATTTGAAAAAAATACACAAATACATATTATGCATGTATATTTAGTACACACACATTTATATATAATCTCTCTCTCTCTCTCTCTCTCTCTCTCTCTCTCTCTCTCTCTCTCTCTCTCTCTCTCTCTCTCTTATATATATATATATATATATATATATATATATATATATATATATATATATATATATATATATATATATATATATATATATATATATATATATATGGGAAATAGATAGATGCATAGATTTTATAGATCTTCAATGCCAAACCTACAATCTATGCTGTAGATATTTATCAGATTATTTGGTAACTCGCGTATATGAAAATAATTACATTAGTAAGGCAGTTCTAGTCACGCAAATATTATGATTTGAGGGTAATCAAATTGAACTAATTCAATAAATAAATTCAAGACTAATTAGTTACTTCTGTTGTTTTGAAAGGAAATTAATTGATATAAAA
>NC_090732.1:23717072-23719572 GCF_036898095.1 Palaemon carinicauda | reverse complement strand
AGTTGTGAACTCAAAGGCAGATTGGAAACGACTGAGTTATTTATTAAGGAACACTCTTCTTTATATACAAAACCTCAAGGCAACAGGACATGACCTGTTCGAGAGACAGACAAATGTTACAGAGCAAAACGGAGACATGATCATTCAGGTTCATTTTAGTGCGATGGAAGAGCGCAGATACAAGCATAATATATACAAAATAATTATGTACAATTGTGTGACACACGGTTGGTACATGGCTCCCCCCCTAAAAATGACATACTGTACATGTTAAATAGGGTGCCCTGATCGAGAGAGGCGAACTGTAGGCGGGTCATCTGACAGAAGATAAGCAGGTTTTAGACGATCAATGGAGACCCAGTCTTCTTTGCCCCGAATGTTTAGGAGGAATGCTTTCGGACTGCGTCGGATCACAAGGAAAGGGCCCGTGTAAGGGGGCGTTAGTGGTGGCTTGCTGGTGTCGTTGCGCAGGAAGACGTGCGTTGCAGAGTGCAAGTCCGTTGGAATGTGATGCTTCGCTGGGGGCTTGTAAGTCTGGCGGCACGGAGTAAATTTTCCTACAACGTGACGTATGCGCTGGAGATCGTCGGAGGAGGTCGTAGAAGGAAAAAATTCGGCAGGGACGACCAACGGGTCGCCATACACCATTTCGGCTGCCGAGACGTCGAGGGCGTCTTTCGGAGTGGTCCTTAGTCCAAGGAGGACCCAGGGAAGCTGAGTAAACCAGTTGCAATCCTTGCAGCGGGACATCAAAGCTGCTTTGAGGGTGCGATTAAAACGTTCAACCATTCCATTGGCAGCGGGGTTGTAGGCCGTTGTGTGATGTAGGGTGATGCCCAGGAGATTCGCTAATGACGTCCATAATTGAGAGGTGAAAGTTGTTCCCCTATCAGAAGTAATATGCTCAGGGATACCGAATCTTGAAATCCATCCAGAGAGTAAGGCAGATGTACATGAGGCGGACATTGCAGTTTCCATGGGAATGGCTTCAGGCCAACGAGTGGAGCGGTCGATGACGGTAAACAGGTAACGATGTCCTTGTGATGTGGGTAGGGGGCCTACAACGTCGACGTGAATGTGTGCGAAACGACGCTGAGGTTGAGGAAAGGTGCCCACTCCTGAATCCGTGTGTCGATGTACTTTGGAAGTTTGGCAAGAAGTACACGCATGGACCCAATCCTTAGCATCCTTAGAAATGCCTTGCCAAATGAACTTTGCCTTCAGCAGCTGTGCAGTAGAACGGCACGAGGGATGTGAAAGGCCGTGGATGAAATCAAACACCTGTCGGCGCATGGGAGCAGGAATCCAAGGTCGCGGTCTACCAGTACTGAGGTCACAGAGGAGGGTGGTGTTGGAGTCTTTGAGGGGAAAATCCTCCCAACGGAGGGACGTGCAGGATCTCCTACATGCTTGATACTCTGGATCCTGTCGTTGGGCTTCAGCCAGGGCGTTGTAATCCAATCCCAGTTGAACGGCAGCCAACGTGTTTCTTGACAGGGCATCGGCAACGGGATTCATTTTCCAAGGGACGTATTGGAGGGTGCAATTGTATTCAGCCACGGCGGAGAGATGTCGGCGTTGACGGGCAGACCAGGCGTCAGACTGTCGAGTGAAGGCGTGCACCAGAGGCATATGGTCTGTACGAATGACGAAGGGCGTACCTTCTAAGAAATGGCGAAAGTGACGGACAGCCAAGTGCACCGCCAGCAATTCTCGATCGAAAGTAGAATAACCCGATTCTGCCTTGGACAGTTTTCTGCTGAAAAAGGCCAATGGGCGGGGCGAGCCTTTGACCACCTGCTCGAGTACTGCACCAATAGCGACGTCGCTGGCATCGGTGGAGAGAAGGAGAGGGGCGTGTGGGATAGGAAAATTGAGAGCCGCAGCAGTTGATAGGGCCTTCTTTGCATTGCAGAAGGCTGCTTCTTGAAGGGGACCCCACTTCAGGTCCTTTGGCTTGCCCTTGAGGGAGGCGTACAGGGGAGCAAGAGTGGCGGCAATGGCTGGCAGAAAACGGTGATAATAGTTGATCATGCCCAAGAATTCCTGCAGAGCTTTGACGGTCGAGGCGTGGGGAAATTCTGAACGGCTGCTACCTTCTCAGGGAGGGGATGGACTCCTTCAGGAGTGATACGGTGCCCTAATAACGACACTTCGTTGGCGCCAAAGGTACACTTGTCGTACCAGACTACAAGGCCGTTTTGTTGCAGGCGGTCGAGCACGATGCGCAGGTGACGGAGGTGTTCCTCTTTTGAGGAGGAGACCAAAAGTATGTCGTCCACATAACATACACAGAAAGGGAGGTCCCCTAAGATGCCATCCATGAGACGTTGAAACGTTGCCCCAGCATTACGAAGGCCAAAACAGGAGTAATTGAAGGTGTATGTGCCAAACGGAGTGGTGATGGCGGTCTTGGGGATGTCTTCCGGGTTCATAGGCACCTGATAATACCCCTTCAGAAGGTCGAGCGTAGAGAAAACCTTTGCTTTGTGCAGGTAGG
>NC_090732.1:23684572-23709572 GCF_036898095.1 Palaemon carinicauda | reverse complement strand
TGGAAAGGAAAGAACGGATAGAAGAAAGTGGTTTCATGTATACATATAAAAAAGAGAGTAATAGTTGCGCAGAAGATAAGAAGCAATTTGAAATGCTTCAAGATATGCTATTAGAACATAATATGCAACAAATAATCCACATTCCAATAAGAAAGGAAAATGTCCTAGATTTAGTATTTGTGAATGAGGTGAATTATGTTACAGAAATAATAGTGTATAACACCGGAATTTCAGACCATAATGTCATAGAATTGATAGTCCATTCCAAAGCAAGTGATCGCAGAATTAATAAAAGCACAAAACTTTGGGAAGGATATGGAAAATATAATTTTTACAGTAAGAATAGAAAATGGTCAGAAATAAAGGAAGAACTGAATAAAGAATGGAAAAATATATTTGTAAGTGATAATATACAGGTAAATACGGACATACTGTACAAAATACTGGAGAAAATTGTTGAAAAATATGTACCAAAAAAAAAATAAAAACAATAAACAAAAGACGTGCATACCAAAAGACAGAAGGATCTTATTTCAGAAAATTAGAAAGTGGAAGAAAAATCTTAGAAAAGAAAAAAATGTGTGGAAAATGAGGGAAATAAAATGTAAGATAGAAAATGCAGAACAAAAGATTATACAGTCGAAAGAAAATGATAAAAGGGACTTAGAAGAAAGGACACTTCAAAATATAAAAAGAAACCCCAAAGTACTTTACTCCTATGCAAAAAAGATGAATAAAGGGAGATTAGAAATAGGCCCTCTAAGAATTGAAGGACGGCTAACGAATGAAAAAAAGGAAATATGCAACATATTAGCAGAAAAATATAAGAGTGAGTTCACACCAAGAACTGCGAATGAGAATAATGAAACAGAAATGAGAGAAGAAAATGTTGAATATATAACAGATATAGATATTAATGAAGCAGATATTGTCACGGAGACCGGACAATTTGCCGCAAACAAATTTGCCGTAGGACAATTGATTGTAAGACATTTTGCCGAGAAAAATTGCCGTACAGATATTTTGCCCCAAGGATATTTCGCCGTAAAATGTATATGCTTTGTCATGTATGGATTAAAAAAGAATGGAGAGAGAGAGAGAGAGAGAGAGAGAGAGAGAGAGAGAGAGAGAGAGAGAGAGAGAGAGAGAGAGAAGGGTCGTTATGAATTTTGACACCCGTCGTTAAATTTTTAAATGAGGTCATAACAAATCCGGTAGTTTACCATATTTTTCATTTTTTTTCTTTTTTTTTATCTCAAACCTTTGTATTATCTACTTTTATCTGTTGAAACTTAAACCCCTACGATGCCGTACATTATCAAAAGCACCAGAGGTTGTGATAAGCTCGTAGATGATTCCAACTTCATTTACAGGCAAGAAAGATAATATGGAGGCAAGGTTTATTGAAAATGTATTGAAAAAAAAAACTGCAAAGCAAGAGTATATACTAGACGGAACCCAAGCAAACATAAAATGCAAAAAACAATTGCACATATAAAAGAAAATGCACTGAAATCCCAGCTGGCTTCAAGATCATTGATTGTTGCTGCATGCGAGTAATTAGAAAATACAGGACACTCTCTTATATACTCAACTTCTAATTTGTCAAGAAACATAAGATGGAGACAAAAAGAAGAAAAGGCCCCTCCTATTCCAAGAACAAGAATCGGTTATGTGATTCCCGAAGAATTTGCGTGTTTACAGAACGGAAAAAGATTTTTACTTTATGATAGTGGAATGGAAGATGAAAACAGAATATTGATCTTTGGTACGATTGCAGGGTTACACGATCTAGAAAGACATACAAATTGGGCATGCGATGGAACATTTAAGGTTTGTCCTGAAATCTTCTATTAGCTATATACTCCACATGTCGATAAAGTGTGTGGTCTTCCTTTTTGTTTTATCCTTTTCTTATATATAATTATAATTAAATGAACACATGAAAATCAATGAAGAGTGATCAATATACTTGAAGATAACTATATGAATATAGTTACATTGATCTCTAAAAGAAATAAGGTAAAAACTAAAATATACATATTACGGCGAAATGTCCTTGCAGCAAAATATCCTAACGACGAGTTTTCTTATGGCGAAAAGTATGGCAATCAATTGTCCTGCGGCCAATTTGTTTATAGCGAATTGTCATAGCTCCTATTGTCACGGCTATAAACAAAATTAAAAATGGATCGGCAGCCGGACCAGATGGAGTTCCAGCGATTTTGTTAAAAAAAAAAACTGCAAACACTATCGCGAAGCCGCTTGCAATACTGCTAAGACAAAGTGTAGATATGAGCGAGATATATGTTAAACATAAATTAGCTTATATAACCCCTATCTTCAAAAGTGGATCAAGACTAGAGGCAAGCAATTATAGACGTTTTAGTCTAACATCAAATATTATGAAAGTGTATGAGAGGGTAATAAAAAAGAAAATAATGAACCATTTGGTTAAAAATAATTTGTTTTATTATGGGTCAACACGGTTTCGTGGCTGGAAAAAGTACACAGACCCAACTGATAGCACACTATGAAAACATATACAAAAATATGATAAATGAAAAAGACACAGATGTGATCTATCTAGATTTTGCAAAAGCCTTTCACAAGGTATTGGAGAATAAAATGAGAAAGCATAATATTGTGGGAAAGATAGGAAAATGGGTAAAAGAATTCCTGCAAAACAGAAAACAGATAGTGGTTGAAAATGACGAGAAATCAGATCAAGCCTAGGTAATATCTGGTGTGCCACAAGGTACGGTATTAGCTGCACTGCTGTTTTTTATTATGATCTCAGACATAGACTGTGATGTTGAAAACTCCGTTGTGAGAAGTTTCGCCGATGACACAAGAATAAGTAGAGAAATTACTTGTGATGAAGATAGGAACTCACTACAAAGAGATCTAAACTAAAATATATGAATGGGCGGAGATAAATAGGATGGTATTGAACTCCGATAAATTCGAATCAATAAATTATGGAAACAGAGAAGGAATGGTATATGCATACAAGGGCCATAATAATGAGACAATCACAAACAAGGAACCAATTAAAGAACTTGGTGTAATGTTAATAGGAATATGTTATGCAACGACCAAATAGCAACACTGTTGGCTAAATGTAAAGCAAAAATGGGAATGTTATTCAGACACTTTAAAACAAGAAAAGCTGAACACATGATTATGCTTTACAAAACTTATGTACGTAGTACACTCGAGTACTGCAATGTGATATGGTACCAGCACTACCAAAAGGATATTGCGCAAATAGAGAGTGTAAAAAGGTCCTATACTGCTAGAATAGAAGAAGTTGAGGACCTTGACTACTGGGAAAGACGATAATTTTTAAAACTATACAGTCTAGAAAGGAGAAGAGAACGCTACATGATAATACAAGCATGGAAGCAAATAGAAGGAATTACTGAAAACATCATGGAGCTAAAAATATCAGAAAGAGCAAGCCGAGGTAGATTAATAGTGCCAAAAAATATACCAGGTAAACTAAGAAAGGCGCACAGGACATTAATCCACTACGCACCAGCATCGATAATGCAGCAACTATTTAATGTGCTGCCAGCTCATCTAAGAAACATATCAGGAGTGAGCGTAGATGTGTTTAAGAATAACCTCGTAAATACCTAAGATGCATCCCAGACCATCCAAGACTGGAAGATGCAAAATACACCAGAAGATGCATTAGCAACTCTCTGGTGGATATACGAGGTGCCTCACACTGAGCGACCTGGGGGAACCCAAAAAAAAAAAAAAAAAATAAGGTAAGGCTCTCTCTCTCTCTCTCTCTCTCTCTCTCCACACACACACACACACACACACACACACACATATATATATATATATATATATATATATATATATATATATATATATATATATATATATATATATATATATATATATATATATATATATATATATATATATATATATATATATATATATATATATATATATATATATATCTCACACAAAACGCTGTTTAGGGATCACCGCCCCGAAAAGATGGTAAAGAATTGGGCAGGGTGCTATATACAACGAGCCTTTTTAGACCTTTAGACCTTTCCAACGAGCCCAAGAAAACCTCTTAATTGTTTGTGGGTCCTGAGATACGCACACCCCTTATTTTCTCATCCTATCCCTGATAGCTTGATGTAGTGCACTCATGCCGCCATGCTAAAGACCTCGGGACCTTTCCAACAATCCCAAGAATACCTCTTTACTCATTGTGGTTGCTTATATACGCATACCACATAATTTTCGTGACTTTGCGTCCCTACCCCTTATACCTTGGTGCAGTTCTCCCATCTCTCCTATTGCCATACACAGGACTTTGAGACCTTTCCAACGAGACCAAGAAGACCTCTTAATTGGTTGTGGTCCCTGAGATACGCATACCCTTTTCGCAACTTCGCGTCCCTACCCCTTATACCTAGGCGCAGTTCTCTCAACTCTTCCATTGCCATACCCAGAATTTTGAAACCTCTCCAACGAGACCAAGAACACCTCTTAATTGTTTGTCATTCCTGAGATACGCATACCCCTTATTTTTGCGAGTTCGCGTCCCTACCCCTTATACCTTGGCTCAGATCTCTCATCTCTCCTATTGCCATACACAGGACTTTGAGACCTTTCCAACGATCCCCAGAACACCTCTTAATTGTTTGTGGTTCCTGAGATACACTTATCCCTTATTTTCTCGTCCTATCCCTTATACCTTGGTGTAGGGCATTCATCTCATCCAACGCCATACTTAAGACCTTGGGACCTTTCCACCGATCCGAACAACACCTCTTTACTGCTTGTGGTTAGTGAGATGCGCATACCCCATATTTTCGCGATTTCGCGTCCCTACCACTTATACCTTGGCGCAGTTGTCTCATCTCTCCTATTGCCATACACAGGACTTTGAGAACTTTCTAACGAGACCAAAAACACCTTATAATTGTTTGTGGTTGCTGAGATACACTTACCCATTATTTTTGTGATTTCACGTCCCTACCCCTTAAACTTTGGTGCAGTTCTCTTGTCTCTCCTATTGCTATACACAGCACTTTAAGACTTTTCAAAGAGACTAAGAACACCTCTTAATTGTTTGTGGTTGCTGAGATACTCATACACCTTATTTCGGGACTTCGCGTCCCTACCCCTTATACCTTGGTGTAGTTCTCTTATCTCTCCTATTGCCATACACAGGACTTTGAGACCTTTCCAAAGAGACCAAGAACACCTCTTAATTGTTTGTGGTTCCTGAGATACGCATACCCCTTATTTTTGCGACTTCGCGTCCCTACCCCTTATACCTTGGCATAGTTCCCTCATCTCTTCTATTGCCATACACAGAACTTTGAGACCTTTCCAACGAGACCAAGAATACCTCTTAATTGTTTTTGGTTCCTGAGATACGCACACCGCTTATTTTCGCGACTTCACGTCCCTACCCAGTATACATTGACACAGTTCTTGCATCTCTCCTATTGTCATAAACAGGACCTTAAGACCTTTCCAACGAGACCAAGAACATCTCTTAATTGTTTGTGGTTCCTGAGATACGCACACCCCATATTTTTGAGACTTCGCGTCCCTACCCCCTATACCTTGGCATAGTTCTCTCATCTCTCCTATTGTCATATACAGGACCTTAAGACCTTTTCAACGAGACCAAGAACACCTCTTAATTGTTTGTGGATCCTGAGGTACGCATACCCCTTATTTTCGCGACTTCGCGTCCCTACCCCTTATACCTTGGAGCAGATCTCTCATCTCTCCTATTGCCATACACAGGACTTTGAGACCTTTCCAACGAGACCAAGAACACCTCTTAATTGTTTGTGGTTTCTGAGATACGCATACCCCTTATTTTCTCGTCCTATCCCTTATAGCTTGATGTGGTGCACTCATCTCATCCACTGCCATACTTAAGACCTCGGGACCTTTCCAACGATCCCAAGAACACCTCTTTACTCCTTATGGTTACTGAGATACGCATACCCTATATTTTTGCGACTTTGCGTCCCTACCCCATATACCTCTACGCTCCCTCATATCTCCTATTGCCAAACACAGGACTTCGAGACCGTCCCAGCGAGACCAAGAACACCTCATTACTCCTCAAAGTTGCTGAGATACGCATGCCCCTTATTTACGCGTCCCTACCCATTATAAGGAGGGGTACGCTCATCGCCACACCCCCTATAAGTCGCAGGACATCGAGACCTCTCCAACGAGCCCAAGAATACCTTTTAACTCCTCTTGGTTGCTGTGAAACTTTTACTTTGAATATTCTATGGTTTATGTTTTTTTTTTTTTTATATGTTCATACAGGACCTTACAGCATGACCCCTAGGAAACGAGAAGAGATTGAGTGTGTGTATATATGTATTTACATTTATATACCTGTATATATAATATATACCTGTATATATATATATATATATATATATATATATATATATATATATATATATATATATATATATATATATATATATATATATATATATATATATATATATATATATATATATATGTATATATATATATATATATATATATATATATATATATATATATATATATATATATATATATATATATATATATATGTGTGTGTGTGTGTGTGTGTGTGTGTGTATGTGTATGAGAAGAAAATTAGTATTCATGTTCCATCAGAAAACTAATTCAATATCATTTATTTCGGTATTTGCTTAGCCGGCATCATACTTGTTTTACTTCTTGCGTATTCAGCCTTCTTTTCCCTTTAATGAGAGAGAGAGAGAGAGAGAGAGAGAGAGAGAGAGAGAGAGAGAGAGAGAGAGAGAGAGAGAGAGAGAGAATACCATTAATATCTTGAAGGCGTCAGTTTGTGATGGATGCTGTGGGAGAGGGTCGAGGTAGTGATAGGGATGATGAGGCACCTTGCTGAAGATTTATTATGGGAGTCAAGGACGAGAGCGGAGCGATATGGCTATAATTCCCTAGAAAAGGGATATATTCGAACATTGCGATAAAGAGGCATTTATTAATAATAAATAATATTATTCGGCTTTATTAATATTTTCTTCAATATCATGTTTCTTTTCGTAGGCCTTTGTTATGTTATTTCTTCATTATACTATTTTTCCAGATTGTAAAACAGATGCATTGTTCTTGATGTCTTATTCCAGGTGTAACCAAGCTGTGGGATGATCTTCCTAATCAGGTAATTAAATTGTTGGAGGTTCAAAAGCTCAAACTTCGAGTGAATATTCTTATGTTGAACAGTCTGATATAAGTTTTGTTTTTTATGGTTCAACATGGAAGCATTATTTGAATGTTATTACTGTTCTGAAAATATGTTATTTTCCTTGTTTAATAATTATCGTATTACTTTTTTATTATTTCCGTATTTCCTTTCCTCGCTAGGCGTTTTTTCGCTGTTGGTGCCCTTGGGCTACTAGCATCCTGCTTTTCCAACTAGGGTTGCAGCTTAGCTGATAATAATAATAATAATAATAATAATAATAATAATAATAATAATAATAATAATAATAATATTCATTGTTTGAATTACGATTAGCTATGCAAAATTATAAAGAAAGGTGTTAGCTTTTCTAAAGATTTATGTTTTGAAGAAAAGGAAAACAATAAATTGCACTGATTATCCCAATATTATACTAAATATGAAAATATCAGTAAATGAGCGCATTTTAGCTAACCAATTATTTATTTTAACTTCTAAAGTAAAAGTCATATTAAAAACCTTGTTCTTACTATCACGCAATCCCCCAATCTTTAAAGTTGACCTACAAACGCTTTTGGTGGTTTAATGTTTACTCTGATGGGCCAATCAATTTGACTCCCCCATAATAACTACAAGTAATGATAATAACCAGTGAAGTCTAATGGCTTCAGAGGTGTGCAATTCCTTCGTGTAAACCCAGAACAAATGAGGGACGCAATAGTCAAAAAGACTAACTGGAAATCCCATTATAGTCAGTAACTTTTAAAAGGCGTATAACTCATATGGGTTATGAGTTCCTGCCAGGAGGAGGTGAGTTTAGATGAGAGACCAGGTATTTCTCCTTACATAAGCCCAAGAGAGGAAAATTACTGTCATTTTTCAACCGCAATACTGGGTGTGTCCAAAGCAAGCTTTATCATGATTACAAACCCCAGGCTTTTAGAGAACAACCTTGCACTAAAAACTCCAAAATATTATTGCCGTATACTCTTTTTTTTATTAAACCACAGCCTGAAATCCATAAGATAGAGGAAATAAACATGTACGTGACACCACCTGATTATTGTCATAAATAACTTCCATGTATTCGTTATTTACCTATATATACACCACTTGACCATGGATGTTGGATACATACCTATTAATGTTCTACAATAACTCACGTTAAATAGCAAATAAAATTGATTGCGGCTTTCATATTTTATCAAAATGTAAATGAGAATGGAAACACTAAATCTAATAGACTTTGATGCCAGTCATTACTAAATTAAATTTTATTATGGTTATTCTAATTATTAATAGTTTGTCTACGTTTCTTTTTACATACTTTAATTTATTCCAGATGTTATTGCAACTCATTTACAATATAGCCAGTTAGCCAATACTAACATATGATAAGCACTATGACTGTTTTTAATATTTGACTCGTATATGAATATTTATACATATGTGTTCTTACTTATGATGATATTAGAGTGTATCTTCAATGCTTAAGGTCAGGATATGTATGATATATACCTTTAATACTCAATGTATGTACATTATATATGTAAGATGTAAATATTAATGTTTCCGGTCAACAGATGTTATATTTGATGATTCGCACCGAGAAAATTGCATTACTTGTAAATTTTTAGTTGACAAGCGTCGAGATTGATATTAACTTCCCTAAATTATATAAATTTAGTGATTAACAGTTCATATAAATAATAAAAGAAATCTCCTGTTATTACCTATTGGCTGTGGCTTCCCTATAAAAGAATGCATTTACTTTGTACATATTACAGAATAGAATTCTCACAAAGTTCCTAGTTATTTCTGATTAAATTCCACCGCATTTTGTTTTCCATCTCCCTTGACCCTTGAAATACCTGTGAGTAGTATCTGGTGGAAATGTGTATGATTCACGCTGAAATCCAATTTGACTCCAAATCAAATCTGCAGACACCCCAAAAAGCCAGCTAAAATGACGGAAGAAATGATCAATTTGGTATGATTCTCCCCTCCTGTATGACCAATAGTCAACCATTTCACCCTCAATAAAAGACCCCTTCACGCACTCGAAAAAGGAAGGGCAAATATTCCATTTCTGCAGCGGCCACTCTTTCATTTCATAGGGTGTGCCAGGGGACTGCGATTATCCAACTATTTACACATGACTGACTGAAAAATGGTGCTAATGCAGGTTCATGTATTAGAATTGGCAGATTATTTTCTGGTGTTCATTTACGTCCAAATGACTAACTGTGAAAGAGTGGTGCTACTGTACGTTCATGTATTAGAATTAAATAGATTTTTTGTTGTGTTCATTTAGGTCCAAATGACTAACCGAAAAATAAAAAAAAGGTGCTACTCTGTGTTCATGTATTAGAATGAAAACAGATCTTTTTTGTTCATTCACGTCTAAATGACTACTGAAAAATGGTGCTACTGCATGTTTATGTATTAGTATTAAAACAGATATTTTGTGGTGTGCATTTATGTACAAATGATTTTCCCGCATTAAACCTAAACATAGGTGGTTCATGTCTGTGAATTAATTGAAAATAATAATAATAATAATAATAATAATAATAATAATAATAATAATAATAATAATAATAATAATAATAATAATAATAATAATATTCATTGTTGAATTACGATTAGCTATACGAAATAATAAAAGAAGGGTAATTTAGCTGGAGATCTGTTTTAAGAAAAAGAATACTATTAATGGTGTCGATTATCCACCATTATTCATTATATAACAATATCAGTGAATGAGCCCATTTTAGGTAATCAATTATCCATGTTAATTTCTAAAATAAAAGTTATATTAAAAACCCTGTTCTTACTATTACGCAATCCCCCAATCTTTAAAGTTGACCTACAAACGCTTTTGCTGGTTTAATGTTTACTCTGATGGGCCAATTAATTTGACCTCCCCATAATAACTACAAGTAATGATAATAACCAGTGAAGTCTAATGGCTTCAGAGGTGTGCAATTCCTTCGTGTAAACCCAGAACAAATGAGGGACGCAATAGTCAAAAAGACTAACTGGAAATCCCATTATAGTGAGTAACTTTTAAAAGGTGTATAACTCATATGGGTTATGAGTTTCTGCCAGGAGGAGGTGAGTTTAGATGAGAGACCAGGTATTTCTCCTTACATAAGCCCAAGAGAGGAAAATTACTGTCATTTGTCAACCGCAATACTGGGCGTGACTAAAGCAAGCTTTATTATAATTACAAACCCCAGGCTTTTAGAGAACAACCTTGCACTAAAAACTCCAAAATATTATTGCCGTATACTTTTTTGATTAAACCACAGCCTTAAATCCATAAAAAAGAGGAAATAAACATGTACGTGACACTACCTGATTATTGTCATAAATAACTTCCATTTATTCGTTATGTACCTATATATACACCACTTGACCATTGATATTGAATACATACCTATTAATGTTCTACAATATACTCGCGTTGAATAGCAAATAAAATTGATTGTGGCTTTCATAGTATATCAAAATGTAAATGAGAATGGAAATACTAAATCTAGTAGACTTTGGTGCCAGTCATTACTAAATTAAATGTTATTATGGTTATTCTGATCATTAACAGTTTGTCTAAGTTTCCTTTTATATAATTTAATTTATTCCAGATGTTATTGCAACACATTTACAATATAGCCAGTTAGCCAATAGTTCTTATAAATAATAAAAGACTTTGGTGCCTGTCATTACTAAATTAAATGTTATTATGGTTATTCTGATCATTAACAGTTTGTCTAAGTTTCCTTTTATATACTTTAATTTATTCCAGATGTTATTGCAACACATTTACAATATAGCCAGTTAGCCAATAGTTCTTAAAAATAATAAAAGAAATCCCCTGTTGTTACCTATTGGCTGTGGCTTCTCTATAAAAGAATACATTTACTTTTTACATATTACAGAATAGAATTTTCACAAAGTTCCTAGTTATTTCTGATTAAATTCCACTGCATTTTGTTTTCCATCTCCCTTGACCCTTGAAATACCTGTGAGTAGTATCTGGTGGAAATGTGTATGATTCACGCTGAAATCCAATTTGACTCCAAATCAAATCTGCAGACACCCCAAAAAGCCAGCTAAAATGACGGAAGAAATGATCAATTTGGTATGATTCTCCCCTCCTGTATGACCAATAGTCAACCCTTTCACCCTCAATAAAAGACCCCTTCACGCACTCGAAAAAGGAAGGGCAAATATTCCATTTCTGCAGCGGCCACTCTTTCATTTCATAGGGTGTGCCAGGGGACTGCAATTATCCAGCTATTTACATATGACTAACTGAAGAATGGTGCTAATGCGTGTTCATGTATTAGAATTGACAGATTATTTTCTGGTGTTCATTTACGTTCAAATTACTAACTGAGATAAATGATGCTACTATGTGTTCAAGTATTTGATTTAAAAACGATTTATTTCTCAGGTTCATTTACGTCCAAATGACTAAAAGAAAAAAAAAAAGGTAGTTCTACTGTTTGTTCGTGTTTTACAATTAAAACGGATTTTCTGTTGTGTTCATTTACGTTAACATTACTAACTGAAAAAAAAAAATGGTGCTACTGTGTGTTCATGTATTAGAATGAAAACAGATCTTTTTGCGTCCATTTACGTCCAAGTGACTACTGAAAAATGGTGCTACTGCATGTTTATGTATTAGTATTGAAACAGATTTTCTGTGGCGTTCATTTACGTTTAAATGATATGTGAATTAACTGAAAATGAATACATACTACAATAATTGTCGAAATGGAAAAGTTAATTTAAATGTAAACATTTACCTAAAGAAAGTATATGCAAAGGTTAGAGTTATAAAATATATGTTTAAGTATTACAACCAGAAAGACCCCTGTTATATTCAAAGGTATTCAATAAGAATCCTTTTTGCATTTGATTTCTGAGTTCTTTTAAAAGTGATACATATCTTGTATGATATAGCATAATACCCAAATCCTTCTTTTTGTATTATCTGCCAACTCACTCTGCTCTTATTCCATTTTACGTAGCAATTACAAGCTTATTTCGGAAGAGGACTATCTTCTTAATCATGGTTTATCGCAAGCTATTGCAAAAGTATAAATTTACCTTGGCACAGGCTGGTGCACACAACTTTTCAACTGCATAATATTTCTCTGTAAATTAATCTGCATTTTGAAATAAATAAAAATGACCGTTGTTTCAATTATAAAGAACAATTATCACTAATATGATATTCAATTAAAAATATTGGGCTTACAGTTACTTCATTTGCCATGTATCGTGTCTAGGGGATTATACAATACATTATAATTTATTTTGGTTTTTGGAAGATCTTACATAAATATTGATAAAATATTGTATAACGTGTATAAATAAATGAAACATGGAAATAAATATACTACAAAAGAAGCAACAAAAATTAAAATAAAATATTCTAAGAACACTAACAACATTAAAATAGATCCTTTTTATAATAAACTATAAAACTAAGAAAACAAGAGGAAGAGACCTAAACTACAATAGTGTGCCCGAGTGTACCATTAACATTACATCATTCCTCATAATGGGAGATGTCTAAAAAAAATATAATCACGAGCAATTGCCGCATTAATCAATCGACTTCTGTACCTAGACTTATTCTCCTCTTCAGTAAAATTTCAATAGAATTAGTTATTTAATTTGCCTATAAAAAGGCTTATCAGCAGCGTGTCGAGACCTACTAAATACGGCCTAACTCACCCTTATCTTGTATGCACCCTCGTAATTCCTTATCAAAGCAGTTCCATTCCAGAACCTTTTTCAAATCATCAATTTAATCCATTAATCTCTTTCTTTTCCTTACCACTTAGCATTTCTGAGTTATACGCTCTTTTCACTAACGTCTTTAGATGCATGAGTTCTAAATATTTTTATGCATTTTTTCGCTTAATTATTTCTCAGTATATCCCCATTTCTTACCCTAATTTTCATATAGCAAAGAATAATCTATGCAGGTAGCATTAATTCAACAACTCGAAATATTTTCCTTGCCTTTAAATTTAGCAATCCTATTTTATTTCCATAAAGGATGTTTGGTTCAGCAATCTAGTAAAACATGGCTACCATTACATCCAAGGATGACTCAACTCTCACTCCAATCCTGTCCTTCATTAAACATAGAAACATTCTTTCTTCCATTTACACGATTTCCATTCATTCTCAATAACTCTTACCCATTTTAGTTGGGAATAAATATATTTCAGATAAGTCGTGTAACGAATGATATGAACACCAAATTTTGAACTAGTACCTTTGTGTAACTATGAGAAAATACTCTACGGTGTCAATATTACAGCATAAAAAGTTAGTTTTTCCCAAAAGAAATTATATAGTCCATTAAAGCAGATCATCAAGATATCTTATAATTTTTTTTTAGATTATTGAAACTAGTTTTGCCGATGCTAGAACTATAATATATATATATATATATATATATATATATATATATATATATATATATATATATATATATATATATATATATATATATTTATATATATATATATATATATATATATATATATATATATATATATATATATATATATGTATATATATATATATATATATATATATATATATATATATATATATATATATATATATATATATATATATATATATATATATATATATATATATATCATTTAGACAGAATAATCATCAAGCACTAATAGGGAAAACTGGCAACCCCACTAATGTGTAATCCAGAGAGGTGTTGAGGGATAGCTAAGAATGAGCATTCAAGAGCATAAAACTTATCATCCAAAAATATGCTTTGCTCCAGATACAGTTCAATTGAACAGGTGTACTTGAATTACCCAACAGAGCTAAGGATAGTGAGATTCAACTATTCCGAAGATTATGTAGATCAAATGTGTATAGTTTTATGGCAAAATATAAAAACCTGGTTGTATAAGATTAATCGAAATCAACAATAAAATGAGTGGGAAAAGGATATATCGTCGGACTAAGTCCCGAAAATGACTATTTTTTATGAAAACCATTAAATAGTATGGAACAAAAAAAAAAAAAAAAAAAAAAAAAAAATAGAACATCCATTATGGAAATGTATAATCAGTAACTCATATGTTTTAACACAGAACCTCATTGAGTTACCTGGTTGTATAAGATTAATCGAAATCAACAATAAAATGAGTGGGAAAAGGATATATCGTCGGACTAAGTCCCGAAAATGACTATTTTTTATGAAAACCATTAAATAGTATGGAAAAAAAAAAAAAAAAAAAAATAGAACATCCATTATGGAAATGTATAATCAGTAACTCATATGTTTTAACACAGAACCTCATTGCACTACACACTCTGGCTGTTTGTTTGTTTGAGAAGCATTAATAGAAGTAAAACTGCGTTGAATCATTGTTAATCTGGTTTCGGTGTCCTCTTGAAATGTTCTGGTTCCATAAGTTGTGAGTATGATACCAACAATCACGCAAATCAAAAAAGAAAAAAAAAAACAATTTCAAATTGATTTATCACTGAAAGTTAATCAGGCTGTTTCAATTCACTAAAAGGAACATTTTCGGACTAATTTTAGATATTAAGTTTTCCGTGGTATTTAGGTTACAAACCAAATCATTCAATGATGTTAGAGAAAAAAAATTATATTGACAATTATAATTGTAAGACCGATAAGCCACAATGATTTTGTATGAAAGTCATATAAATATACATAACATATTACTCTATATCGAATATGAATGTTGGGGAAAAAATTAAAGAAATATATCTTTCTGATCATTTAAATCCCCTTGAATGAAAATTAAATGAGGTATTGGTGAAAATAGCTAATCCAAAAACCCAAAGTTGACCTATATACAATTCTTTAAGAATGATATTTGAAAGAATAGAAATAACCTCGACGGTACATGCACCACTTCCACGTATTTTGCTTTAATATCCCTGAAATAGATAGAGCGATTGAGCCCAAACTCATAATAATGTTTAATATCGCTTCCATCAGTACGAACTCTTTTACTTGCCCATCACAGCAAATGTCAATAGGGCAGAGGTCGCACAATATTGTTTGGTTCAGGTAGACCATTTCTTTCGAATGTTTTTTTTTTTTTTTTTTTATAAATAGTGAAGGAACTAATTTTCATATTTCGATCAGTGTATAGTTCGTGTTTTATCTGTTTCTGCAATTTCAAAAATTAATGACTCAAGGTTATAGGATATATATATATATATATATATATATATATATATATATATATATATATATATATATATATATATATATATATATATATATATATATATAATATATAATATATGCGATATATATCATCATCATCATTTTCATCTTACTCATCATATATGTATATGTATATAAACTATACGCTCACCGTTATCCCTACATTAAGAAGTCGGTTACCTGATGCGTCCTCTCAAATGCTTTCTATCAAATGCAACCTCGCCAACCAAACTTCTTTTCTTCATATCATTCTTCTCCCTACCTCGCCATTTAATTCGCTACCTCCTTCTTGATCTTTCCTCACTAGCAGGTTCCTCAGAAACCCTCCTCACTCCCTCCCCACAATCCATCCTTAAAATATGTCCACACCATTTCAGTCATGATAATCTTTTCACCAATGCAATCTTTACTATGCCTGATCTTCTGATTTTAACATTTTACAAACATATATAAACAATGTATAGATAGTATATAAAATTAAATTTATTTACAGACAAACACACTCATACACACATGCATATATATATATATATATATATATATATATATATATATATATATATATATATATATATATATATATATATATATATATATATAACGATCGTCTCCACCGCCACCATAATTAACTATACTCAAAAGAGAATCAAATGTGATTTATTCACATTTGCATATAAAGCAAAAACTTAATTCACTTGAATTGAATTTCCATATATAAACTTAATAGGAGTTCAATTCATTTTCCTTATAGAAAAAAGAAAATGAGCGATTTCTTTCAGCAAAAATAAAGATATTAAATGTCAAAATCCCCGATGGGAATTAGTTTATTATGACTCAATTACTCTGTTCAAATAAAAAGACAGATGAGAGAGAGATTATATGTTAAATATCATTATATATATATATATATATATATATATATATATATATATATATATATATATATATATATATATATATATATATATACATAAATATATATATATATATATATATATATATATATATATATATATATATATATATATATATATATATATATATATATATATATGTATATATATATATATATATATATATATATATATATATATATATATATATATATATATATATATATATATATATATATATATATATATATATATATATATATATATATGAAAGGGACGAGTAAAGTACGTAGGTTTTCTTATTAACAAAAATGTTGCAGATAACATAATGGAATTTCATAGTATTAGTGATAGAATTGCAGGATTGATTATCAAGCTAAATAAGAAGTGTAAACTAAAGATCATTTAAACGTACGCACCAACAACATCCCAAACAAAAAAAGAAAAAGTAACTTTTTATGAAGATTTGCAGATATCTTTGAAAAAACATAGGACATAATCTACATTACTTTAAAGTGATTTTATTATTAAAGTAGGTCAAAAGAAGAAAGGAGAATCAGCAGTAGGTAAGTTTGTATAGGGACAATAAATGAGAGAGGAGACATTCGTGTTAAATCATATACACCTAGCAATAGATATAGAGAAGCCAAAATGGAGAAAAGAAATGAGTGCAAAAGTGTCTTTATGTACTTGTTGAATGCTTCAAATGTATTTCCTTTATCTATCACGGGAAAATCTGTTTTGGTCTACGAGCATTTTGAGTTGCGAACTCGCTCACAGATTGTGTCAACCTTATAAACTGAGGTACCAGTATATATACAATATATATATATATATATATATATATATATATATATATATATATATATATATATATATATATATATATATATATATGTATACATATAGCTATATATATATATATATATATATATATATATATATATATATATATATATATATATATATATATATATATATATATATATATAGACATATATATTTCTTTCAAGTATACACCTATAAAAATCTAAAATTATAGATAATTGGAAGGAATCACTTATTATGAAAAATGTTTATATGGTAACTTTATCCTTTTCGCCTGTATATTGAATTTCATTTGACTGTGGCAATGCAAATAGATTTTATAAAGTATAAGTTTCGTCAGTTTATTGTTTTTTTAGGGTTCCACAAATTCTCACATATTCTTTATTAAGATAATTTTGGCTTCTAAACATTATTTTCGTTTAGGCAAGGAAAATACTTTCAAAGAAGTATTTGAATTAATAGATACACCGTATTCTAACCTAATTATAAGTTATTCATTGCTGACACTCATCAACAGTTCTGTAATGAATAAAAATTTTCTGATATGATTAACAAGCAATACCCAACAAACTTCTCTTCCAAACAAAATAGTCATATCATATGGAAGGGTTATAATATTATTATGAAAATGGTCGAATATAAAATAACCATAATTTAAGGCCAATTGGGTTGACACGTCAGTGAGTATAGAGATTTTCAATTATTGAAATTTCCGCCGCTTTTAAAGCAATAACACTTTTTAGTTGTTAGAAATGATAACCATGTCTCTATATTTCCTATAATTCCTCTAACTTTGAAATTTACCATCAAATCTAACAATAGGCTACATTTATGAATAATCTGAACGCATCTAAGCTAAAAGGTCAAGAGCGTCTTTTGAAGATTTGACCACATATCTCCATCGATGCTGATGGACGCTTAACCTTCTTTTTTTTATTCTTAGTTCATAATCATTTCAGAATTAAAAATTATTCATTTTATGATAGAATAGTTAAAGTTGGGTTTTATTCATTCTATATGAATATGTTCAGTAAAGCATTACACGTTGAAAAGCAACTATTTAGGAATTATCACATATGTACGTACAAGAAGGCGGATATGATTAACTATAGAAAGATATTTTAGTTATAGAGTCAGAAGTCTAGGGATATTAAAACGTCATTTAAGGAATAAATTTCCTCCATCTGTCTCTTTTCCTTTTTTTTCCAAGCTAAAGAGGAAACTAGCATTCAGCAGCATCTGGTAAAGCAGTCATTAAAGGTTAAGTGTGAGAGCCATTAGACTCCTTATAGTGACTCCGGAATTCATTATCTGGCATCAAAAGACCGGATGGTTTACTCATCATCAGGTAATTCTATCTTCGTTAGTTCACTTTAAGCCAAATGGAAACCTTTTGTAGACCCTTCATCTCAGTAATTTTTCACTTTAGAATATTTAAGATTTCTAACAATGATTAGATCTACCAACAGCTTTTACACTCCATCACTAATGACAATTTTCAGCTGAGCTTCATAATGAAAGAATAATAATTCTTAAAAATTTGGTGATATGAAGAATCTGAATAATGAGAATGATTTAAGTACATTTGGGAGAAATTTTATAAAGCTTCTTTGCCATTGTTTTGGTATTCTGGATATTCGTTTACATAATCATTTCTATTACAGTCACCTTATTTACGAGTAAAAAAAAAAATTACCTGTTTTCTCGATGGTATCAGATACTGTATCCTTCATATGTTTTTGCCATTCAGCTTTAACTAAATAAACCTCTTCCGCACAATATCAACACAACAAACCCATAATTCTAGAAGCCTTTTATATACCTGGAACTGAGATAATGAGCTTTTTAATCCTGAGTAATTGTTTATTAGTTTTAACACTATTCAAAGATCGCATTTATTTTAAAGTAAATAGAATCATGTCTAGGTGTTTAGAAGTATGAACACCAAGCTATAATATGAGAACCAAGGCTAAAAAGAACAGAATTGAGAGAACAGTAAATAATTGTATTGAATAAAATTTTTCCATAAAGAAAAAGAGATATTAGCTTCCTTTTCCTTCCGAAGAATGTTCCAGATCTTGTTAAAAGATCACTGTAAAGTTTATATCTCTCTGAATATTAATGAATTAATGAAGTAGACAGGCAAATACTAGCAAGCACACAAACACACACATGCTTATACACACGTAGTTTATATACACGCACACACATCCACACACACACACACACACACACACACACACACACACACACACATATATATATATATATATATATATATATATATATATATATATATATATATATATATATAAATATATATATATATATATATATATATATATATATATATATATATATATATATATATATATATATATATATATGCATATATATATGTATATATATATATATATATATATATATATATATATATATATATATATATATATATATATATATATATATGCATATATATACATATATATATACATATATATATATATATATATATATATATATATATATATATATATATATATATATATATATATGAATATATATCACAAGTACACGTGATTTCTATATATATATATATACATATATATATATATATATATATATATATATATATATATATATATATATATATATATATATATATATATATATATATATATATATATATATATATATACATACACACATATATATATATACATATATATATAAATACATATATATATATATGTAAATATAAATACATGTATATATATATATATATATATATATATATATATATATATATATATATATATATATATATACATATATATGTATATATATATATATATATATATATATATATATATATATATATATATATATATATATATATATATATATATTACTAGCTAAGCTACAAGTCTACTTGGAATAACAGGATGCTACAAGCCCAAGGGCTCCAATAATGAAAAATAGCACAGTAAGGAAAGGATACAATGACATAAACTACAAGAGAAGTAATGAAAAAAGTTAAAATAAAATATCTAAGAACACTAACAACATTAAAATATATTTTTCGTATATAAACTATAAATCTTATGAAAAAGAAGAAGAGAAACAGGACAGAATAACTTGCCGAGAACTCTATCCTAAGATCATGGTACAGAGGCTATGGCGCCAGCCAAGACTAGAAAGCAATGGTTCGCAGTGCCCTTCTCCTAAAAGAGCTGTTTAACATAGCTAAAGAGTCTCTTCTAGCCTTGCTAAGAGGAAAGTAGCCATTGAACAAATGGAACGCAGTTGTTAACCCCTGAAGCGAAGAAAAGCTGTCTGGCAATCTTAATGTTGTTAGGGGTATGAAGACAGAGGAGAATGTAGAAAGAATAGGCGACACTAATCGGTGTATGTGTAGGCATATAAAAATAAGCCGTAATTATTATTATTATTATTATTATTTGCTAAGCTGCAACCCTAGTTGGAAAAGCAGGATGCTATAAGCCCAGGGGCTCCAACAGGGAAAACAGCCCAGTAAGGAAAGGAAACAAGGAAAAAAATTAATTGTTTTAATTACAGCAACAATATTAAAATAAATATTTCTTATATAAACTATAAAAACTTTAACAAAACAAGAGGAGGAGAAACAAGAGAGAAGAGTGTGCCCGAGTGTACCCTCAAGCAAGAGAACTCTAACCCAAGACAGTGAAAGACCATGGTACAGAGGTTATGGCACTACCCAAGACTTGAGAACAATGGTTTGATTTCGGAGTGTCCTTCTCCTAGAAGAGCTGCTTACCATAGCTAAAGAGTCCCTTCTACCCTTACCAAGAGGAAAGTAGCCACTGATCGACTACAGTGCAGTACTTAACCCCTTGAGAGAGAAAAAAAAAATGTTTGGTAATCTCAGTGTTGTCAGGTGTATGAGGACAGAGGAGAATGTGTAAAGAATAGCCCAGACTATTTGGTGTATGTGTAGGCAAAGGGAAAATGAACCGTAGCCAGAGAGAAGGATCCAATGTAGTACTGTCTGGCCAGTCAAAGGACCCCATAACTCTCTAGCGGTAGTATCTCAACGGGTGGTTGGTGCCCTGGCCAACCTACTACCAGAGAAATGAATCCAATTTAGTACTGTGTGGCCAGTCAAAGGACTTAATAACGCTCAGGCAGTAGCTTCTCAACGGGTACCTGGCGCCCTGGACAAATTACTACTTTTTACACACGCATATGTGTTTGAGTGTGTATGTGTTTGTATATCTGTACAGCTGAAGGATGTTGAAAAGTAAAAGTGAATATATTTCATCTTACTTTTTGATGTCTCAACTGTATTTACCTTCAGAAGTTAGATGATGTCATCATGTCACCAAGAAGTTGTGAATCACATAGTTCCTAAGCAGTAGTATATATATATATATATATATATATATATATATATATATATATATATATATATATATATATATATATATATATATATATATATATATATATATATATATATATATATTTTTTTATAGCCGTATATGATAAGGTCATGAGACTTACTTTTAATATCCAGTTTTATGAAAGGCAATGTTTAATTCAGTTTTATATTCTTTGCTACACACACACACACACACACAAACACGCACAGAGAGAGAGAGAGAGAGAGAGAGAGAGAGAGAGAGAGAGAGAGAGAGAGAGAGAGAGAGAGAGAGATAATGATGCTGCCTCCATATGAGACATAACTCTGAGGATCAAGTGATGTGTATGAATGAAGAATATGGCCCTGCAAATATAGTGAATGTTATGAATGTTCTTGGAATGAATTACCCTGTTTCGATTGATATGTATATTACAGGCTCTATAACGACCAAAACAAGTATACATTTTAGAGTATTCAAGTCTTACTGGAGAACTGGAACAACAGAGTTTCTAAAAGAATGCTCATTGTAACGAAGACATTTCACAGTCAAAGAGGATATATTTTATGTTACAGACTCGAAGTGAAATGAAATGATATATCGCTGAATTCTGTCCAAATCATTTATTTCTCGTGCAGTATTTCTAATTGTCCATTTCAGGCCACGCGGAGGTAGCAAATACTTTTCGGAGGGCCAGCGATATGTTTTATTGGAAATGGATGAAAAAAAAAAAAAAAAAATAAAAAAAAAAATAGAATCATATGTTAAAAGTTAAATGTCACACCTGCAAAAATATTGCTTATTGTTCAGAAAAAAATGATGTAGAGTATATGCTGATTTAGTGGGAACTTTACCAGAGTCACATGCCTTAATTGATGGTCGTACTCTTTACAGCTTTGTTTATCCTATAGTAGATATATCAGTTTCCAAAGTTGACCAAGACTTTGAGCTTTAGTTAGAAGGTTTGAATCACCTCGTGAAATAATTTCTGATGAAGGAACTGAGTTTAGTTGACAGCATGGCGGAAATTGCTTGTTAAGTATTACCCTTTTTTATCCATAGACCGAGGTCAAATATTATTGTTGAGTCGAAGAATAACATCCCAGTCACCAAGTTTCTTGTGATGGACAATGCAACGAGCTAGACTGATATACTGTCACTGCAAAATTCACATTAAACATGGAATACGGTGAGACCATTGGGGACACATTATTATTTAGTCTATGGGGAAGATTCAAATTTTCCTTCTGATGTTTTCACATAGCGTAAAGTTCGATTTCCTGTATATAACGTAGATGATCTTCGTACGTATGTGGTTAATACCAATAAGCGCAGATATATTAATGCGAAAAACGTGAGACAAGTTTATCCGAGATTATGCAGCGGACTCTGATAGGTGAGCTTGTATATATTGAGAGATTGCAAAGTAGATAGCTTAAATTACAGTCAACTTTTGTTGGTCCTATCAGGGTTATGACCATTACTCGAGAACGAGTTGCGATAGTTCATGGACATGTATACGAAAACCATGCAAGTATTGAGAAGGTCGTGCCAGAAAATCGACTGAGATAAGATAAGATAATAAGAATGTTTACCTATCGTACCCAGTAGCTGCCGATAATGATTTATACGGTGATGAACAAGCTGAGGTATGAGAGAGAGAGAGAGAGAGAGAGAGAGATAGAGAGAGAGAGAGAGAGAGAGAGAGAGAGAGAGAGAGAGAGAGAGAGAGAGAGTGTGTGTAAGGGAAAGGGGAGACAGGGGGGAGGGATTGAGGGAAGAAGGAAATTGAAGTCGGATGAAGAGAGAGAGAGAGAGAGGGGGGGGGGGTAGAGGTCTACTCTTTATATAGGCGTTTTGAAAGAAGATTGTAAGTAGTGTCTTAAAGAACGAACAATTAGGAAGCTGAAAGACATTCTCGGGTGTATTACCTCATCTGTGGCTTACTCTCAAATAGAGACGACTAATCGAAGTGGAGTTGTTTAAAGATAACATGTTATAGTTTTCCTCATCTCTCAAATCAAAACACTCATTGTGGAATATGAGAAAGTTTTGAAAAAGTAATTGCAGTCAATGCAGGTGTGGGAAAAAACATTCAACATCTGCTCACTGTAGACAAAGATGATAAAACCATTAAATATCCACCTATTCTCAAAAGCCCGGTACTTTGTTAACATCTTTTGAAGCATTTGTGCAAACAAAAAAGTGAGTGTAGGGAGAGATGGGTAAATTTAGGACCCACTAAGAGACTAAGTGGGTCATGGGTAATTTGGTTAGGCAACATAGTCGGAGGAGTGTTGGGATGAGTGACTGATGGCGAGTTGCAACACCTCGAATATGAAGTCACCAACGATGCGAATAACGTTCATTTAAAGAAAAAAACAATCTTTATCGCATAATAAAGAAACCGAACAACAGGTCAATATTGTAGCACAAGCCAGGAAACAAGGTCAGGACATGTTGAAATCAGTTGAAGGTAAGATGAATTCCTTAAAAAAAGAAAAAAAGAAAAAAAAAACTTTGCAAGCAGTAAGTCAGGATTTTGCCTTGTTTGAAAGCACTAATTACTAAACTTTCACCGCTAATGAACCAATGCAATTAACCAAATCCAATGTCATGGTGATGGGAGAAATGTCATCCTTATTCCTAATACTGTTAGACTTATGCAAATCTTGAGAAAATATCTACACAAATTTTTCTCGTTACGCATGGCCACCGTATAAAGAAACTTATCCACAGTAACATTCAGACGTTTATGACAAATTTTATTTTCTAATGAAAATTCCATTAGTAACTAAAATTTCACAATATCAAATATATAATGTAAAATTTATGTGGACTCCAGGGTGAAGACCTTGCCACGCAAGTACTTCTTTATTCTCCCTTTATTGTTGAAAGTAAAGACGAGACCCTTGCTGTCCCTATGCCGGATATAAGTCATTGTAAAGAAGACAGTGACTTGGTCATCTGTCAAACGGTATAAATGTTGAAAATCAGGTCATCTTAAGATTGTGTATTTTTAATGGATTTGGGAAAGTCGGAGGAACATAATAATTGTGAGTTTAGTTTTAAAAAGAATATTGATAAGGAGGTAGTCAATATATATCAGCGTGAATAATCTCCACTGCTAAAACGGTAAGAACAAAGAAAAAATGTGAATCACTTACTATTTCTGAAATAATGTTTCAAGGAATTAGTTCGTTGCAAGATTTCAAGTTGCCCGGCCAGAAGAACGATAGAATTCAATGTGGGAAACTTCATTATGACCAAATGCTTGATAAGGGCACGGCCAAGGAGACGCCCGAGTTTAATTCTTCTCTATTACATCTTAACTTTTCCAATAACGGTGTAGTATCGAATAAGACGT
>NC_090732.1:23657072-23674572 GCF_036898095.1 Palaemon carinicauda | reverse complement strand
TAAGACATTAGGGCCTTTCCAACGACTCCAAGAACACCTCTTTTCTCTTTGTGGTTCCTGATATACGCATAACCCTTATTTTCTCGTCCTATCTCTTATACCTTGACGTGGTGCACTCATCCTATCCACCGCCATACTTAGGACATTAGGAATTTTCCAATGATCCCAAGAACACATGTTTACTCGTTGTCATTGCTGAGATAAGCACACCCCTTATTTTCGTGACTTCGCGCCCCTACCCCCTATACTATGGCGTAGTTCACTCATCTCTCCTATTTCCATACACAGGACTTCGAGACCTTTCCAACGAGACCAAAACCACCTCTTAATTGTTTGTGGTTCCTGCGATACGCATACCCCTTATTTTCTCGTCCTATCTCTTATACCTTGACGTGGTGCACTCACCCTATCCACCGCCATTCTTAAGACATTTGGGCCTTTCCAACGACTCCAAGAACACCTCTTTACTCTTTGTGGTTCCTGATATACGCATAACCCCTATTTCCTCGTCGTATCTCTTATACCTTGACATGGTGCACTCATCCTATCCACCGCCATACTTAAGACCTCGTGTCCTTTGCAACGACCCCAAGAACACATCTTTACTCTTTGTGGTTGCTGAGATATGCATAACCCATTATTTTTGCGACTTCGCGTCCCTACCCCGTATACCTTGGCGTAGTTCACTCATCTCTCCTATTGCCATACACAGGGCTTTCAGACCTTTCCAACGAGACCAAAAACACCTCTTCATTGTTTGTGGTTCCTGAGATACGCATACCCCATATTTTCTAATCCTATCCCTTATACCTTGATATGGTGCACTCATCTCATCCACCCCATACTTAAAACCTCCTGGCCTTTCCAACGACCCCAAGAACACCTCTTAACACTTTGTGGTTGCTTAGATACGCATACCCATTGTTTTCTCGTCCTATCTCTTATACCTTGACATGGTGCACTCATCTCATCCACAGCCATACCTAAGACCTCAGGACCTTTCCAACGTTCCCAAGAATACCTCTTTACTACTTGAGGTTGCTGAGATACACATATCCCTATTTTCGTGACTTCATGTCCTTACCCCTTATACCCTGGCGTAGCTCACTTATCTCTCCCATTGCCATACACTGGACTTTGAGACCTTTCCAACGAGTCCAAGAATACCTCATTACCAATTGTAGTCTCTGAGATACACATACCCATTATTTATGCATCTTTACCCCTTATAGGGAAGGGTACGCTCATCGCCACACCCCCTATAAGTCAAAAGACCTCGGGACTTCGCCAACGAGCCCAGGAACACCTTTTAACTCCTTGTGGTTGCTGAGAAACTTTTACTTCTAAAAAAATCTATGGTTTATGGTTTTTTCATCAGTATAGAACCTTACAGCAAGACCCCTAGGAAACGAGATGAGATTGAGTGTGTGTATATATGTATTTACATTCATATACATGTATATAATTTATATATATATATATATATATATATATATATATATATATATATATATATATATATATATATATATATATATATATATACATTTATATATATATATATATATATATATATATATATATATATATATATATATATATATATATATATATATATATATATATATTTACACACACACATATATATATATATATATATATATATATATATATATATATATATATATATATATGTGTGTGTGTGTGTGTGTGTGTGTGTGTTCGTTATTTGCTTACCCAATATCAGACTTGTTTTCCTTATTGCGTATTTCTCCTTCTTTTCCCTTTAAAGAGAGAGAGAGAGAGAGAGAGAGAGAGAGAGAGAGAGAGAGAGAGAGAGAGAGAGAGAGAGAGAGAGAGAGAGAGAATACCATTAATATCTTGAAGGCGTCAGTTTGTGATGGATGCTGTGGGAGAGGGTCGAGGTAGTGATAGGGATGATGAGGCACCTTGCTGAAGATTTATTATAGGAGTCAAGGACGAGAGCGGAGCGATATGGCTATAATTCCCTAGAAAAGGGATATATTCGAACATTGCGGTAAAGGGGCATTTATTAATAATAAATAATATTATTTGGCCTCATTAATATTTTCTTCAATATCATGTTTCTTTTCGTAGGTCTTTGTTATGTTATTTCTTCAAAATATTATTTCTCCAAATTGAAAGTCAGATACAGTATTCTAGATGTTTTATTCCAGCTGTGACTAAGCTGTGGAATGATCTTCCTAATTAAGAAGTTGAATTGTTAGAACTTCAAAAGTTCAAACTTGCAGAGAATGTTTTATGCTAAAAAGGCTGATATAAGTCTTTTTTCATCGTTTATTTATGAAAGATATATTTCAATGCTGCTATTGTTCATGCTATATGGTATTTTAATTAGTCATTACCTCTTTTGTAGTTTATCTATTTCCTTATTTCCTCTCCTCACTGAGTTATTTTTCACTGGTGTGGCTCTTGGGCTAATAGCATCCTGATTTTCCAACTAGGGTTGAAGCTTAGCTACTGTTACTACTACTACTACTACTACTACAACTACTACTACTACTACTACTACTACTACTACTAATAATAATAATAATAATAATAATAATAATAATAATAATAATAATAATAATAATAATAATTCCAGTGTCTGAATTACGATTAGCTATGCAAAATAATAAAAAAATGGGTAATTTTGCTGTAGATCTATGTTTTTAAGAAAAAAAAACATGAATGGCGTCGATTATCCCAACATTATTGTTTATATAATGATGGGCTCCTTTTAGCTAATCATTTATCTATTATCTAAATAAAAATTCATATTAAAAACCTTGTTCTTACTATCACGCAATCCCCCAATCTTTAAAGTTGACCTACACACGCTTTTGGTGGTTTAATGTTTACTCTGATGGGCCAATCAATTTGACTCCCCCATAATAACTACAAGTAATGATAATAACCAGTGAAGTCTAATGACTTCAGAGGTGTGCAATTCCTTCGTGTAAACCCAGAACAAATGAGGGACGCAATAGTCAAAAAGACTAACTGGAAAACCCATTATAGTCAGTAACTTTTAAAAGGCGTATAACTCATATGGGTTATGAGTTCCTGCCAAGAGAAGGTAATTTTAGATGAGGGACCAGGTATTTCTCCTTACATAAGCTCAAGAGAGGAAAATTACTGTCATTTGTCAACCGCAATACTGGGCGTGTCCAAAGCAAGCTTTATGATGATTACAAACCCCAGGCTTTTAGAGAACAACCTTGCACTAAAAACTCCAAAATATTATTGCCGTATACTTTTTTTTTATTAAACCACAGCCTGAAATCCATAAAATAGAGGAAATAAACATGTACGTGACACTTCCATGTATTCGTTATTTACCTATATATACACCACTTGAACATTGATATTGAATACATACCTATTAATGTTCTACAATATACTCACGTTAAAGGGCAAATAAGATTGATTGTTGCTTTCATATTTTATCAAAATGTAAATAAGAATGGAAATACTAAATCTAGTAGACTTTGATGTCAATCATAACTAAATTAAATGTTATTATGGTAGTTTGTCTAATTTTTATTTTATATACTTTAATTTATTCCAGATGTTATTGCAACTCATTTACAATATAACCAGTTAGCCAATACTAACATCCGATAACTACTATGACTCTTTTTAATATTTGACACAAATATAAATATTTATACATATGTGTGCATACTTATGATGATATTAGAGAGTATTTTCAATGCTTAAGGTCAGGATATGTATGATATATACCTCTAATGCTCAACGTATGTATATTATATATGTAAGATGTAAATACAGCGTAGTATTGTTTTCGGTCAACAGATGTTGATCATAAATTACAAATTTAATGTTTGAGTTGATTATATAGAAGTTATTATATTTGATGATTCGCACCAAAAAAATTGCAATACTTGTAAGTTTCTAGTTTACAAGCATCGAGATTGAAATTAACTTTCCTAAATTATATAAATTTAGTATCTAATAGTTCATATAAATAATAAAAGAAATCCCATGTTATTACATATTGGCTGTGGCTTCTCTATAAAAGAATACATTTTTTACATATTACAGAATAGAATTCTCACAAAGTTCCTAGTTTTTTTCTGATTAAATTCCACCGTATTTTGTTTTCCATCTCCCTTGACCCTTGAAATACCTGTTGAGTAGTATCTGGTGGAAATGTGTATGATTCACGCTGAAATCCAATTTGACTCCAAATCAAATCTGCAGACACCCCAAAAAGTCAGCTAAAATGACAGAAGAAATGATCAATTTGGTATGATTCTCCCCTCCTGTATGACCAATAGTCAACCCTTTCACCCTCAATAAAAGACCCCTTCACACACTCGAAAAAGGAAGGGCAAATATTCCATTTCTGCAGCGGCCACTCTTTCATTTCATAGGGTGTGCCAGCGGACTGCGATTATCCAACTATTTACATATGACTGACTGAAAAATGGTGCTAATGCGAGTTCATGTATTAGAATTGACAGATTATTTTCTGATGTTCATTTACGTCCAAATGATTAACTGAAAAGAGTGGTGCTAATGTACGTTCATGTATTAGATTTAAAAAATATTTTTTTTCTCAAGTTCATTTACGTCCAAATGACTAACAGAAAAAAAAGGGTGCTACTCTGTGTTCATATATTAGAATGAAAACAGATCTTTTTGTGTTCCTTTACGTCCAAATGACTACGTGAAAAAATGGTGCTACTGCATATTTATGTACGAGTATTAAAACAGATATTTTGTGGTGTGCATTTACGTCCAAATGACTTTCCCGCATTAAACCTATACATAGGTGGATTATGTCTGTGAATTAACTGAAAATAAATACACACTATATGAATTGTCGAGATAGAAATGTTGATTCAAATGTAAACATTTATCAAAAGAAAGTATATGCAAACGTTAGATTTAGAAAATATATGTTTAAGAATTACAACCAGAAAGACCCCTGCTATATTCAAAGGTATTCAATAAGAATCCTTTTTTGCATTTGATTTCTGAGTTCTCTTAAAAGTGATATATCTCTTATATGATATAACATAATACCCAAATCCTCCTTTTGTAATATCTGCCAACTCACTCTGCTTTTATTCCATTTTGTGTAGCAATTACAAGCTTATTTCGAAAGAAGACTATCTTCTTAATCATGGTTTATCGCAAACTATTGCAAAAGGATAAAGTTACCTTGGCACAGGTTGGTGCACACAACTTTTCAACTGCATAATACTATTGCTATTTCTCTGTAAATTAATCTGTATTTTGAAATGAACAAAAATGACCGTTGTTTCAATTATAAAGAACAATTATCACTAATATTATATTAAATTTAAAATATTTGGCTAACAGTTACTTCATTTGCCAGGTATCGGGTCTAGGGGATTATAAAATATATTTTAACTTATTATTTTGGTTTTTGGAAGATCTTACATAAATATTGATAAAATATTGTATAACGTGCATGAATAAATGAAACATGGAAATAAATATACTACAAAAGAAGCAACGAAAAATTAAAATAAAATAGTCTAAGAACACTAACAACATTAAAATAGATCCTTTTTAAAATAAAGTATAAAACTAAGAAAACAAGAGGAAGAGACATAAAATACAATAGTGTGCCCGAGTGTACCATTAACATCATACCATTCCTCATAATAGATGTCAAAAGAAAAAAAAAGAAAATAATCACGAGAATTTGCCACATTAATCAATCAACTTCTGTACCTAGACTTATACTCCTCTGCAGTTAACTTTCAATAGAACTAGTTATTTAATTTGCTTGGTAAAAGGCTTATCTGCAGAGTGTTAAGACCTACTAAATGCGGCCTAACTCACCCTTATCTTGTATACACCCTCGTGATTCCTTTATATCAAAGCTCTTCCATTTCAAAACCTTTTTCAAATCATCAATTAAACCCATTAATCTTTCTCTTTTCCTTACCACTTAGCACTTCTGAGTTATACGCTCTTTTCACTAACGTCTTTAGATGCACGAGTTCTAAATGTTTTTATTCATATTTTCGCTTAATCAATTCTCAGTATATCCCCATTCCTTACCCTAATTTTCATGGAGCAAAGCATAATCTATGCAGGTAGTATTAAATCAACATCTCGAAATATTTTCCTTGCCTTTAGATTTAGCATCCCCACTTTATTTCCATAAAGGATGTTTGGTTCAGCCATCTAGTAAAGCATTGCTACCACGACATCCAAGGAGGACTCGACTCTCACTCCAATCCTATCTTTCAATAAACATAGAAACATTCTTTCCTCCATTTACACGATTTCCATTCATTCTCAAAAACTCTTACCCATTTTAGTAGGGAATAAATTTATTTTAGGTAAGTCGTGTAACGAATGATCTGAACACCAAATTTGGACTAGAACCTCTTTCGGGGTAGTTTGTCAATTTCAACTGTCTAACTATGAGAAAATACTGTTAGAAGTCAATATTGCAGTCATAAAAAAGTTAGTTTTTCCCAAAAGCAATTATATAGGCCATTAAAGCAGATCATCAAGATATTTTATAATTTTTTTTAGATTATTTTAACTAGTTTTGCTGTTGCTAAAACTCTTATATATATATATATATATATATATATATATATATATATATATATATATATATATATATATATATATATATATATATATATATATACAGTATATATATATATATATATATATATATATATATATATATATATATATATATATATATATATATATATATATATATATATATATATATATATATATATATATATATATCATTAAGACAGAATAATCATCAAGCACTAATAGGGAATACTGGAGTCAATATTAGAGTAAAAAAAAAAGTTAGTTTTTTCCAAAAGAAATTATATAGTCCATTAAAGCAGATCATCAAGATATTCTATAAATCTTTTAGATGATTGAAACTAGTTTTGCCGTTGCTAAAACTCTAATATATATCTACATATACTGTATATATATATATATATATATATATATATATATATATATATATATATATATATATATATATATATATATATACAGTATATATATGTATATATATATATATATATATATATATATATATATATATATATATATATATACTGTATATATATATATATATATATATATATATATATATATATATATATATATATATATATATATATATATATATATATATATTTATATATATATATATATATATATATATATATATATATATATATATATATATATATATATATATATATTATTTCAACAGAATAATCACCAAGCACTAATAGGGAGTACTGGCAACTTCACTAATCTGTAACCCAGAGAGGTGTTGAGGGATAGCTAAGAATGAGCATTCAAGAGCAAAAAGATTATTATCCCTAAATCTGCTTAGCTCTAGGTCAAGTTCAGTTGAGCAAGTGTACTTGAATTACCCAACAAAGCTAAGGATAATGATGCTATTCAACTATTCCAAATATTATATAGATCACATGTGAAGAGTTTTATGGCAAAATATAAAAACCTGGTTGTATAACCTTAATCGAAATCACCAATGAAATGATTGGGAAAAGGATATATCGTCGGACTAATGCCTGAAAATGACTATTTTCATAAAAACCTTTAAATATTATGGAACAATGATAGAAAAAACATCCTTTATGGAATTATATAATCAGTAATTGCATTACACACTGGCTGTTTGTTTGTTTAAGATTCATCAATAGAAGTAAGACTCATTAATAGATGTAAGACTGCGTTGAATCATTGTTAATCTGGTTTCAGTGTCCCTTTGAAATGTTCCGGTTTCATAAGTTGTGAGTATGTTGCCAACGATCACGCAAATCAAAAATGAAAAGAAAAAAAAAAACGTCCAAATTGATTTATCACTGAAAGTTAATCAGGCGGTTTCAGTTCACTATAAGGAACATTTCAGACTAGTTTTCGATATTAAGTTTTCCGTGGTATTTAGGTTACAAACCAAATCATTCAACGATGTTGGAAAAAAAAAAAAAAAAACCATTTGTGTTGACAATTATATTAGTAAGACCGACAAGCCAGAATGATCTTGTATGAAAAGACATAAATATACATTACATATTACTCTATATCGAATATGAATGTTGAAAAAAATCCAATAAATATGTCTTTCTGATCATTTACATCGCCTTGAATGAATATGAAATGATATATTGGTGAAAATAGCTAATCCAAAAACCCAAACTTGACCTATACACAATTCTTTAAGATTGATATTTGAAAGAAGAGAAATAACCTCGACGGAACATGCACCATTTCCACGTATTTCACTTTAACATCCTTGAAATAGATGGAGCGATTGAACCCAAACTCATAATAATGTTTAATATCGCTTCCATCAATACGAACTCTTTTACTTGCCCATCACAGCAAATGTCAATAGGGCAGAGGTCGCACAATATTGTTTGGTTCAGACAGAACATTTCTTTCGATTTTTTTTTTTCCTATAAATAGTGAAGGACCTAATTTTCATATTTTGATCAGTGTATAGTTCGTGTTTTTTCTGTTTCTGTAATTTCAAGAATTAAGGATTCAGGGTTATAGGATATATATATGTATATAATATATATGATATATATCATCACCATCATATATGTATATGTATATAAACTATACACTCACCTTTATTCTTACATTAAGAAGTCGGTTACCGGATGCGTCCTCTCCAATGCCTTTTATCAAAATGCAACCTCGACAACCAAACTTCTTCTCTCCATATAATCCTTCATCTTAACTCGCCATTTAATTCGCTATCTCCTTCTTGAATTTTCCTCCCTAGCAGGTTCCTCAGAAACCCTCCTCACTCCCTCCCCACCATCCATCCTCAACACATGTCCACACCATCTCAGACGTGACACTCTTATCACCTACGCAATCTTTACTATGCCTGATCTTCTGATTTCAACATTTTACACGCATATATAAATTATGTAAAGATAGTATATGACTCAATTTATGTACACACAAACACACACAAACACACACACACGTAGATATATAAATATATATATATATATATATATATATATATATATATATATATATATATATATATATATATATATATATATATATATATATATATATATATACAAAATATATATACATATATATATATATATATATATATATATATATATATATATATATATATATATATATATATATATATATATATATATATATATGTATATATATATGTACATATATATATATATATATATATATATATATATATATATATATATATATATATATATATATATATATATATATATATACATATATATATATATATATATATATCTATATATATATTTATGTATATATATATACATATATATATATATATATATATATATATATATATATATATATATATATATATATATATATATATATATATACATTTATATATGTACTGAATATACAGCAGCAACAACAAATGGAACCATTTCTAGTCCACTGTAGGACAAATTCCTCTGTCGTGTCGTTATTCATGTCCGGCGATTGAACAGTTTTCATCATCACGAGGATCAACGAATGATTGTTGATGGGGTGAGATTTTAGCCTAACTAGAACAACTTTGCTCCTCATGGCGATACACAAACCTTTTCACCACGTTAAAAAATTCTCACTCAGAATGGGATATAAATATATATATATATATATATATATATATATATATATATATATATATATATATATATATATATATATATATATATATATATATATATATATATATATATATATATATATATATATATATATATATATATATATATATATATATATATATATATATATATATATATATATAACGGATTTTGAGCGATGCGAAAAATCTATTTTTGGGTGAGATGGCCATGTCGTCCTGATGGAAGTTCCTATAGGGTAGCTTCCTAGGGTATATTACAACTACGGCGATATTCCCAGAGAATTTACCTTAAGGTACCAGAATTCTAACTCCTGGAGCGAGTATCCCTCGTGAAAGGGATATCGCGACATATCAGAGGACGTATTCTAGACACGTCACATGGCAATCTACATCCTGGACAGAGATTTCGTCTCGTAGGAGGTGATTGACGAGATACGAATTCGGGAAAGAAAAAGGGGAGCCGTTCCCAAGGCTTCCCTATCCCCCGATTCGTATGCGTGCCTGGCGCCAATCCTGGCGTCATCTGTATTCCTTGTAGCGTACACGAGGTGCTACAGATACTGTATGTAGGGAGGGGTCCTACAGCCCTTTCTTAGAAAGGCAAGGGCGGGTCCATCAGGACGTCATGGCCATCTCACCCAAAAATAGATTTTTCGCTTCGCTCAAAATCCGTTTTTTGGGCTCAAGCCATGTCGTCCTGATGGAAGTGTACCAGAGCATTACTGTATCTGTGGATTCTCAGAACGTGCCGTACTCCCCGGAGGTAATTTTTTCCCGGTCGACTAGACCTAGAGACCTAAGATGTTACCGTTATACATCTTTTCAACTAACTATAAACTATGTTAGAGCTTCCTGCCCCCTACAGGGAAGAGTCCTACTAGACTCTGGAAAGTCTCGTAGAGTACATATATCTATGTATGAATACCAGGCAAGCTAATATAGTAGTCTCGCCCTATATTAAGTAAAGCATAGTTTGTATAGAACCACTGCGTCAATATATATTGACCAGTAATCCGCACAATACTTGTCTTGGACAAAGGTTTATATCCGCATAGGAAGAAACTAATAAAACCGCCCTCGTCCCTTTATGGGACGGAGTCCTCCCATTAGGGGACTACATAAACCAATGCAACATAGCTTGCATAACAGAAATATTCTATCAGAATTATCCCAGATAAGATACATAGAATTAAAATGCTCAATTATACCAATAAATTGACACAGGTGAAAGAGACGCAAGGTTCTCAAGAACAAGTTTATTGACAGATAATAAACAGACAGGTTAACAACAAATATATATATATATATATATATATATATATATATATATATATATATATATATATATATATATATATATATATATATATATATATATAAAAGAGGATAACCCAAAACTTTAAGCATAAGTATGATAGTAAACAGAACTTGTTTATCTGAAAGAAAAACCATTAAACACCACTTTAATAAGATACTGAGGTATCAAGTCATGAAAGTCTGTATTACAAATCAATCACATTAGCGTTAGAAACGCTCGGCACACATGTCTGAACTTATGCTAGGTTCACCTTTGAAAGAAGGAACAGTCTATAAGGGCACTTGGTGCCCTCATTTAGTTTGTAGTACAGTATGTACCTACACACTCACCCTGGACTTAATCGTCCCAATTAAGACCACTGTTCCTCGCAGAGTTAAACAGTAGGGTTAACTACACGACCCACTGCTACCACAGATCTCTTAAGTTCCTCTACTTCCTTCGCATAGTGGCGAAAGAACACCCTGGAAGACTTCCAGCCCGTGTATGAACGGAGATGTTCAAAATCCATACAATTAAAGAAATTTAGGGATGAGGCAACTTTCCTCGGATCGTGACCTGCGGGTGTACTGTCAGGATCCGCTCTGCGAATAAAATATGTGATTTTCGCTCTGAGTTGATTCAGAGATAAATTTGAACCTGATGTTTCTCCCCTGAATAGTTGACGACCCTTGAAGTCTGAAGTTCTACGAAGATAGACCTTTAGGCATTCTACTGGACATAGAGATGCATCTTCTTTCAGAGGGCAGATTCTACAGGGACCCCACCTGTTGGTGGGTAACTCATTCTTGGCGAGAAACGTAGGATCCGGAAACAGGTTCAGCTCTCCCCCATCCAGGAACTGAACACGACCTGCCTCTCTCGAGAGGGCTACGATCTCACTAACCCTGGCCCCGGACGCGAGTGCAAATAGGAAAATAACTTTTTGCGTCAAATCCTTTAACGCACATTCTTCATTGCTCAACAGGGAGGCGAAATGAAGAACTTTGTCTAAAGACCATGAGATGGGCTTTGGAGGTGCTGAAGGTCTGAGCCTAGCGCAGGCTTTCGGAACTTTATTAAAGATCTCGTTACCTAGGTCGATCTGGAAGGCAAATAAAATGGGTCTCATCAAAGCAGATTTACACACTGAAATCGTGTTAGCTGCCAACCCTTGGCCATGGAGGTGGATGAAGAAAGATAAGCAGAAGTCTGTTGAGATCTCCTGCGGATTCTTTGCCTTTACAAAGGCCACCCATTTTCTCCAAGATGACTCATATTGCTTTCTAGTCGATTTGCACTTATATTCCTCAAGGAAGTCTATGCTGGTTTTCGAAATCCCGAAACGCTTTCTCACCGCAAGGGCGAGAAAATCCTGAGCTGCAGGGTCCGGGTTTTCTGTAATGAAGCGCAGACAGTTGACTTCTGGACTCGCTGGGTCAGAACTGGATGTGGTAGCGGCACGAACTTCATCTGTAGTTCCAATGCCAAGGGGAACCACATACTGTTCGGCCACTTGTGGGCCACTATTGCCGCTACCCCCTTGAAGGATCTCAGTTTGTTGAGGACCCTCAACAGAAGGTTGTGAGGAGGGAACAGATAAATCCTGGACCATCTGTTCCAGTCGAGGGATATTGCGTCCACTGCTTCCGCTAAGGGGTCCTCGTACGGGGACACGTACAGGGGCAACTTCTTGTTGTCTTTCGTCGCAAAGAGGTCTATCTGCAGTTCTAGGACTTGATTCAGAATGAAGGAGAATGATCCTGCGTCTAAGGACCATTCCGACTCTATCGGTGTGAACCTGGATAGAGCGTCCGCTGTCACATTGCGGACTCCTTGAAGGTGAACTGCCGACAGGTACCACTTCTTCTTTTCCGCCAATCGGAAAATGGCTAACATCACTTGGTTGAGAGGTGGTGACCTCGACCCTTGTCGATTCAAGCATCTCACAACCACCTCGCTGTCCATCACCAATCTTTTGTGGATCGAGTGACGCGGGGAGACTTTCTTTAAGGTAAGGAGCACTGCCATAGCTTCTAGAAAGTTTATATGAAAGGTCCTGAATAGCTTGGACTAAGTCCCCTGGACTTTTTTCCGATGAGAGTGACCTCCCCATCCCTCCTTTGAGGCGTCTGAGTGAATCGTCATCGACGGGGGAGGTGGCTGAAGAAGAACCGACTTCTTTAGATGTCTGGCTTGGGACCAAGGTCTGAGAAGAGTACGTAGCCGAGGCGGCACTGGTCTTTTCAGGTCTTTTCGCGCGTTTGATGCATACCTTCTCCAAACTCCGGTTGCATCCTTTAGCTGTGCTCTTAGCACTGGGTCTGTCACTGAAGCAAACTGGAGAGAGCCTAGTACCCTCTCCTGTTCGCGTCTTGATATCCTTTCGGAATCTAGAAGTCTCTTGACAGAGCCCGCTATCTCCTTCCTTTACTTCGTCGGGATGGAGAAATAGTGTGACAAAAGGTCCCAGTGGATTCCCAGCCACTGGAATTTTTGGGATGGAGAAAGTCGAGACTTTTTTCTGTTGATCTTGAAGCCTAGGTACTCTAGGAACTGGATCACCTGACTGGAAGCTTGCAAGCATTCGGTCTCGGATGCTGCCCACACCAGCCAGTCGTCCAGGTAGGCTACTACCTGAATTCCCTTTAGGCTTAATTGTTTGAGAGCTGCGCTCGCAAGCTTCGTGAAAATCCTTGGGGCTATGTTTAGCCCGAATGGCATGGCTCTGAAGGCGTACAGTCTCCGTTGTAGCCTGAACCCTAGGTAGGGGGAGAGTCGACGGCTGATTGGAATATGCCAATAGGCGTCTGACAAGTCTATAGAGACTGAGTATGCGCTCTTGGGCAGTAAGGTCCTTATGTGTTGCAGTGTTAGCATCTTGAATTTGCAATTCACTATGAACTTGTTGAGTGGCGACAAATCCAGAATGACTCTGAGATTTTCCGAGTCTTTCTTGGGAACACAAAACAGCCTCCCTTGGAATTTGATGGACTTCACCTTTTGGATCACCTTTTTCTCCAACAGTTCTTGAACGTACTCCTCCAAAACGGGGGTGGAGTGTTGTAAAAACCGAAGGCACGGGGGTGGAGTGCTGTACCAGCTCCAGCCCAGTCCATTCTTGAGTAGGCTTTGGGCCCAGGGATCGAAGGTCCAGCGATCCCAAAATTTCATCAGTCTCCCTCCTACCTGTATCGTTTCACTTGGACTGCCGTCCTGAGGTCTTGCCTCCCTGACCACGACCACCTCTGAATCCCCTTCCCCTTGAGGGGCGCCTAGACGAGCCTCTGGCTGCTCCTCTAGGTTTTGCACGAAAGGAAGAAGACTGTCCTTCGAACGTTGGGGTGAATGTGGTTGACTGACCTGGCACAGCCTGGGGTACCCACTGAAAAGTAGTCGGGGTTTGTGCCACCATCTGGGGCACTGGAGGCAATGGCAATTGCAGTTGCTGTTGCTGTCTATAAGGCTTGGCTGGCCGAGATGGTAGCCTAGTCCTCATATTCTTCCTCTTTGGTTGAGGACCCTCATCCGGGGAAGATTTTCTTTTGGTAGCCAGGCCCCACTTCTGGAGAAGGTTTCTATTCTCCACGGCGGCCTTATCAACAACCTCTTTGACCACATCGGTAGGGAAAAGGTCTTTTCCTCAAATGTTGGAGGAGATTAACTTCCTTGGCTCGTGTCTCCCCGAAGCCCCGGTGAACACGAACTCCCTGCAAGCTCTCCTTGCCTTGACGAAGCCATAAAGGTCCTTCGTCACAGTGGCTAGGGGAGACTTAGCCACTACCATGAACATTTCATGGACCTTGGGGTCACTTGCCATCGTCTCAAGAGTAGTCTGATGAGACATTGAGGCAGCCAGTCTTTCTTTTGTCTCGAACTCTCTTCGTAAAAGAGAGTCGGACAGCTTGGGGAGGTCCTCGCCGAATTGCCGTCTGGCAATATCAGCCTCCAACTTTCCCACTGAGAATGTCAGATGGACATCCTTCCAGTCTTTGTGGTCCATAGGCAGGGCCAGCGACAAGGGTTTACACTCCTCCAGGGAGGGGCAAGGCTTGCCGGCCTCAACTGCCTTTAGGACAGCCGCAAACCCTTTCTGTAAAAAGGGGAAGGCTCTATCAGGAGAGGACACAAAAGAAGGGAGCTTCTTGCTCAATGCAGCTACCTTCGAGTTAGAGAAGCCCCTCTCTTTCATCGAGGATGAAAGTAGGGCTTGAGCCTTAGCGTGGTCCATAATAATGACCTCCTTCGGCTCTGTCTCCTCCCTTGAAGCTGGTTCTTTTCTCAGCCGGACATAGCAGTCCGGATATGATGCCTTGCTGGGCCAGAATTCTACCTCCTCTAGGGGAACTGAACCCAGCTTATCCGAGATGACGATCTTTCCAGTCGTCATCTGCATGTGCTCAGCATACCTCCATGGGTTAGCATCTGAGCATATGGGAAGGTCTTTCACATTGAGCCTTTTCCGGGGCCCATGTGATTCTGCCAGGGACTGCATACGCAGTTCCATTGCAGCCGCCTTCTCCTGATTCTCCTTCTGCATTTGTTGGATCATTCCAACAATCGAAGAGAGGGCCTGTCCCAGTTCTACTGGGAGACCAGCCGATGTTGAGGGGATAGGCTCCGGCATCTGAACCGGAGTAGCCGACACCTCGTCGACCTCATCCTCTACGACATCCGGGGTTTGAACTTCATCCTGACCTTCTGCCAGGAGGTCTTCTTCCAAACGTTCGTCCAGGTCAGACATCCTGTCATCCAACTGGATGTCTTGCATCGCGACTGCAACTTCCACGTCCACCTGGACTTGATCTTGAGGGATCTCCTCTTGAGGCTGGGGAATCACTGCATCAGCTGATGCCTGGGGAAAAAGATACGCCCTCATCTTCTCACTTGGAAGATAAGGGCCAGAGGTGTTTTTCTTGAATCCCCTTACCCAAGTATGAAGCTTTTCCCTTGCTATATCCCTTGATTCCGCCGTTCTAGGGGAATCAAAAGCCTCAGTAATCAGGTTAGTGCATACAGTACATACCTGAGGGTCCCAATACTGGAGATCATCCTTGGAGACAGCGCATGCTGCGTGTCTCCTACAACACTCATGTCCGCAGAGGTTCTTACTGCGGACATTGCAGAAAACATTTCCACACCTCGGAGGGTCCTCCTGTAAAGAGAAGAAATTTCCATGAGTATCAAGTGAACTATGTATCACTGGATATGCATAGTATAGCATAACAATTCATAAAGGAAAGACACACACTTGTGTTTCCCTCATAACCCATTGTTGCAGCCTTCCAGATAATAAAATCAAAATGGTTTATCTCTTCTAGAGTAACCAATGCAAGGTTTCCAGAGGAAACAGGTGGAGCTCACACCTAAGCAATGATTTTAAAATCCTGGATAATAGACAGGGAAGAACTCAGCTTCCTATCTGAGGGCAACAGCAAAGGGATGTGCAAGAAAACACAATAGTGTTAGAAGATACAGTACTGTACCAAAACCTTTACTATAGTTTTCTTCTTACTGTATATGCTATACAGAAGAATACTAGTACAGTATAGGGGGATGTGTGCCGGCCTGCCTTTGCCGGCCGGCACACACCACAACTAGCTTTAAAGTATACTACTTAACAGCTATAGGGCGGCAACACTCTGGTTCAAATGCCTGTGCCGGTCGGCAGCAACTGCCGGCCGGTAACAGCCAGTGTTGGCCGGCAATGGCTGCCGGCCAGCAACTACAAAAGGTAGTACCCAGCTGCCGGCCACACTCTTGGTGACCGGCAGACAAGGACTGACATAAGCCGGCCGGCAAAGGTACAAGACCGATGCCAGTCGGCAGCAAAAGAACCAGAGGACTACCCCTGCCCGGCTGCCGGCCTCATAGGCCGGCAGCCGGGACAGGTACAGCACTAGAAGAAAAATAGAATGGATGCCGGGATAAGAGTGTACACAACCTCCAAGCCCGGCAACCGAAAGAGTGCATATAAGGAAGGGGAAAAACTAATTCAGACTTCCTTGACCAATGCCGTCCGGCTCTGCCGGCAGGCATGGATGAGGGACCAAGAGAGGTCCGGGCAGCACTCGAAAACATAAGACCCTTGCCGGCCAGCAGCTCTGCCGGCCGGCAAGGGGCTGAGTCAATTCCACATCCCAACCTATACTAGGTCTAGAAGTAGAACGATGTACAGTACAGTAAGACCCCTGCCAGCCAGCTCTGCCGGCCGGCAAGGGGCTGAGTCAATTCCACATCCTAACCTATACTAGGTCTAGATGTAGAACGACGTACAGTACAGTAATGGCTAGGCCATTACGGAGATAGAGGGGGAAGGGACAAGAGGGTCCTGCCAACCTTGCTTTAGTGACAGATCACCCGCAGCCAAGAAACTTATCTTAGCTTAAGGGAGATCTAAGGGGAAAGGCCAGCAATACTTACCAGCTTCCAGAGCACCAAAGCAAGGAAGGCGTTGCTACTCCCAAGGGAAGAACTTA